>NC_041382.1:511150605-511282822 GCF_002162155.2 Triticum dicoccoides | reverse complement strand
CTTACCGAATCCTATTCCAACTAGGAAAGGGGAGAGTCCTACTCCCGGAGGGAGTAGGACTCCTCCTGGCGCACCTCTCCTGGCCGGCCGCACTCCCCCCTTGAGCCTTTATATACGGAGGCAGGGGCACCCCCTAGAGATACAAGTTGATCCACGTGATCATATTCTTAGCCGTGTGCGGTGCCCCTTTCCACCATAGTCCCCGATAATATTGTAGCGGTGCTTAGGCGAAGCCCTGCAACAGTAGTACATCAAGATCGTCACCACGCCGTCGTGCTGACGGAACTCTTCCCCGACACTTTGCTGGATCGGACTCCGGGGATCGTCATCAAGCTGAACGTGTGCTAGAACTCGGAGGTGCCGTAGTTTCGGTGCTTGACCGGTCGGGCCGTGAAGACGTACAACTACATCAACCAAGTTAACGCTTCCGCTGTCGGTCTACAACGGTACGTAGATCACACTCTCCTCTCTCGTTGCTATGCATCACCATGATCTTGCGTGTGCGTAGGAATTTTTTTGAAATTACTACGTTCCCCAACAGTGGCATCCGAGCCTAGGTTTTATATGTTGATGTTATATGCACGAGTAGAACACAAGTGAGTTGTGGGTGATATAAGTCATACTGCTTACCAGCATGTCATACTTTGGTTCGGCGGTATTGTTGGACAAAGCGGCCCGGACCGACATTACGCGTACGCTTACGCGAGACCGGTTCTCCTGCGTGCTTTGCACATAGGTGGCTTGCGGGTGACAGTTTCTCCAACTTTGGTTGAACCAAGTGTGGCTACGCCCGGTCCTTGCGAAGGTTAAAACAGCACCAACTTGACAAACTATCGTTGTGGTTTTGATGCGTAGGTAAGATTGGTTCTTGCTTAAGCCCGTAGCAGCCACGTAAAACTTGCAGCAACAAAGTAGAGGACGTCTAACTTGTTTTTGCAGGGCATGTTGTGATGTGATATGGTCAAGACATGATGCTAAATTTTATTGTATGAGATGATCATGTTTTGTAACCGAGTTATCGGCAACTGGCGGGAGCCATATGGTTGTCGCTTTATTGTATGTAATGCAATCGCGCTGTAATGCTTTACTTTATCACTAAGCGGTAGCGATAGTCGTGGAAGCATAAGATTGGCGAGACTACGATGGAGATCAAGGTGTCGCACCGGTGACGATGGTGATCATGACGGTGCTTCGGAGATGGAGATCACAAGCACAAGATGATGATGGCCATATCATATCACTTATATTGATTGCATGTGATGTTTATCTTTTATGCATCTTATCTTGCTTTGTTTGACGGTAGCATTATAAGATGATCTCTCACTAATTATTAAGAAGTGTTCTCCCTGAGTATGCATCATTGCGAAAGTTCTTCGTGCTGAGACACCACGTGATGATCGGGTGTGATAGGATCTACGTTCAAATACAACGGGTGCAAAATAGTTGCACACGCGGAATACTCAGGTTATACTTGACGAGCCAAGCATATACAGATATGGCCTCGGAACACGGAGACCGAAAGGTCGAGCATGAATCATATAGTAGATATGATCAACATAGTGATGTTCACCAATGAAACTACTCCATCTCACGTGATGATCGGACATGGTTTAGTTGATTTGGATCACGTGATCACTTAGAGGATTAGAGGGATGTCTATCTAAGTGGGAGTTCTTTAAGTAATATGATTAATTGAACTTAAATTTATCATGAACTTAGTCCTGGTAGTATTTTGCAAATCATGTTGTAGATCAATAGTTCGCGTTGTTGCTTCCCTGTGTTTATTTTGATATGTTCCTAGACAAAATTGTGTTGAAAGATGTTAGTAGCAATGATGCAGATTGGATCCGTGATCTGAGGTTTATCCTCATTGCTGCACAGAAGAATTATGTCCTTGATGCACCGCTAGGTGACAGACCTATTGCAGGAGTAGATGCAGACGTTATAAACGTTTGGCTAGCTCAATATGATGACTACTTAATAGTTTAGTGCACCATGCTTAACGGCTTAGAATCGGGACCTCAAAAGACGTTTTGAACGTCATGGACCATATGAGATGTTCCCGGAGTTGAAGTTAATATTTCATGCAAATACCCGAGTTGAGAGATATGAAGTCTCCAACAAGTTCTATAGCCAAAAGATGGAGGAGAATCGCTCAACTAGTGAGCATGTGCTCAGATTGTCTGGGTACTACAATCGCTTGAATCAAGTGGGAGTTAATCTTCCAGATAAGATAGTGATTGATAGAATTCTCTAGTCACCATCACCAAGTTAGTAGAACTTCGTGATGAACTATAGTATGCAAGGGATGACGAAAACGACTCCCGAGCTTTTCATGATGATGAAATCGATGAAGGTAGAAATCAAGAAAAAGCATCAAGTGTTGATGGTAGATAAGACCACTAGTTTCAATAAAAGGGCAAAGGGAAGAAGGGGAACTTCAAGAAGAACAGCAAGCAAGTTGCTGCTCAAGTGAAGAAGCCCAAGTCTGGTCCAAAGCCTGAGACTAAGTGCTTCTACTGCAAAGGGACTGGTCACTGGAAGCAGAACTGCCCCAAGTATTTGGCGGATAAGAAGGATGGCAAAGTGAACAAAGGTATATTTGATATACAGATTATTAATGTGTATTTTACTAGTGTTCGTAACAACCCCTCGGTATTTGATACTGGTACAGTTGCTAAGAGTAGTAACTCGAAACGGGAGTTGCAGAATGAACAGAAACTAGTTAAGGGTGAAGTGACGATGTGTGTTGGAAGTAGTTCCAAGATTGATATGATCATCATCGCACACTCCCTATACTTTCGGGATTAGTGTTGAACCTAAATAAGTGTTATTTGGTGTTTGCGTTGAGCATGAATATGATTTGATCATGTTTATTGCAATACGGTTATTCATTTAAGTTAGAGAATAATTGTTGTTCTGTTTACATGAATAAAACCTTATATGGTTACACACCCAATGAAAATAGTTCGTTGGATCTCGATCGTAGTGATACACATAATCATAATATTGAAACCAAAAGATATAAAGTTAATAATGATAGTGCAACTTATTTGTGGCACTGCCGTTTAGGTCATATTGGTGTAAAGCGCATGAAGAAACTCCATGCTGATGGGATTTTGGAATCACTTGATTATGAATCACTTGATGCTTGCGAACCATGCCTTATGGGCAAGATGACTAAAACTCCGTTCTCCGGGACAATGGAGCGAGCAACTGACTTATTGGAAATAATACATACTGATGTATGTGATCCGATGAGTGTTGAGGCTCACGGCAGGTATCGTTATTTTCTGACCTTCACGGATGATTTGAGCAGATATGGGCATATCTACTTGATGAAACATAAGTCTGAAACGTTTGAAAAGTTCAAAGAATTTCAGAGTGAAGTTGAAAATCATCGTAACAAGAAAATAAAGTTTCTACGATCTGATCGTGGAGGAGAATATTTGAGTTACGAGTTTGGTGTACATTTGAAACAATGCGGAATAGTTTCGCAACTCACGCCACCCGGGACACCACAGCGTAATGGTGTGTCCGAACGTCGTAATCGTACTTTACTAGATGTGGTGCGATCTATGATGTCTCTTACTGATTTACCACTATCGTTTTGGGGTTATGCATTAAAGACAGCTGCATTCACGTTTAAAAGGGCACCATCTAAGTCCGTTGAGACGACACAATCTGAACTGTGGTTTGGCAAGAAACCAAAGTTGTCGTTTCTTAAAGTTTGGATTGTGATGCTTATATGAAAAAGTTTCATCCTCATAAGCTCAAACCCAAATCGGAGAAATATGTCTTCATAGGATACCCAAAGGAGACTGTTGGGTACACCTTCTATCACAGATCCGAAGGTAAGACATTTGTTGCTAAGAATGGATCCTTTCTAGAGAAGGAGTTTCTCTTGAAAGAAGTGAGTGGGAGGAAAGTAGAACTTGATGAGGTAATTGTACCTGCTCCCTTATTGGAAAGTAGTTCATCACAGAAATCTGTTCTTGTGACTACTACACCAATTAGTGAGGAAGCTAATGATGATGATCATGTAACTTCAGATCAAGTCACTACCGAATCTCGTAGGTAAACTAGAGTGAGATCCGCACCAGAGTGGTACGGTAATCCTGTTCTGGAAGTCATGTTACTAGACCATGACGAACTTGCGAACTATCAGGAAGCGATGATGAGCCCAGATGCCGCGAAATGGTTTGAGGCCATGAAATCTGAGATATGATCCATGTATGAGAACAAGGTATGGACTTTGATGGATTTGCCCGATGATCGGCAAGCCATAGAAAATAAATGGATCTTCAAGAGGAAGACGGACGCTGATAGTAGTGTTACTATCTACAAAGCTAGAATTGTCGCAAAAGTTTTCGACAAGTTCAAGGTGTTGACTATGATGAGAGTTTCTAGCTCGTATCTATGCTTAAGTCTGTCCAAATCATGTTAGCAATTGCCGCATTTTTATGAAATCTGGCAAATGGATAAACAAAAACTACATTCCTTAATGGATTTAAAGAAGAGTTGTATATGATGCAACCAGAAGGTTTTGTCAATCCTAAAGGTGCTAAACAAAATATGCAAGCTCCAGCGATCCATCTATGGACTGGTGCAAGCATCTCGGAGTTGGAATATACGCTTTGATAAGTTGATCAAAGCATATAGTTTTATGCAGACTTGCGGTGAAGCCTGTATTTACTAGAAAGTGAGTGGGAGCACTACAGCATTTCTGATAAGTATATGTGAATGACATATTGTTGATCAGAGATAATGTAGAATTATTCTGCAAAGCATAAAGGAGTGTTTGAAAGGAGTTTTTCAAAGAAAGACCTCGGTGAAGCTGCTTACATATTGAGCATCAAGATCTATAGAGATAGATCAAGACGCTTGATAAGTTTTTTCAATAAGTACAAACCTTGACAAGATTTTGAAGTAGTTCAAAATGGAGCAGTCAAAGAAAGAGTTCTTGCCTGTGTTACAAGGTGTGAAGTTGAGTAAGACTCAAAGCCTGACCACGGCAGAAGATAGAAAGAGAATGAAAGTCATTCCCTATGCCTTGGCCATAGGTTCTATAAAGTATGCCATGTTGTGTACCAGATCTATTGTATACCCTACACTGATTTTGGCAAGGGAGTACAATAGTGATCTAGGAGTAGATCACTGGACAGCGGTCAAAATTATCCTTAGTGGAATAAGGATATGTTTCTCGATTATGGACATGACAAAAAGGGTTCGTCGTGGTTACGTCGATGCAAGTTTCGACACTGATCCAGATGACTCTAAGTCTCAATCTGGATACATATTGAAAGTGGGAGCAATTAGCTAGAGTAGCTCTGTGCAGAGCATTGTTGACATAGAAATTTGCAAAATACATACGGATCTGAATGTGGCAGACACGTTGACTAAATTTCTCTCACAAGCAAAACATGATCATTCTTTGGGTGTTAATCACATAGCGATGTGAACTAGATTACTGAATCTAGTAAACCCTTTGGGTGTTGGTCACATGGCGATGTGAACTATGGGTGTTAATCACATGATGATGTGAACTATCGATGTTAATCACATGGTGATGTGATCTAGATTATTGACTCTAGTGCAAGTGGGAGACTGAAGGAAATATGCCCTAGAGGCAATAATAAAGTTATTATTTATTTCCTTATTTCATGATAAATGTTTATTATTCATGCTAGAATTGTATTAACCGGAAACATAATACATGTGTGAATACATAGACAAACAGAGTGTCACTAGTATGCCTCTACTTGACTAGCTCATTAATCAAAGATGGTTATGTTTCCTAACCATAGACAAAGAGTTGTTATTTGATTAATGGGATCACATCATTAGATGAATGATCTGATTGACATGACCCATTCCATTAGCTTAGCACCCGATCGTTTAGTATGTTGCTATTGCTTTCTTCATGACTTATACATGTTCCTATGACCATGAGATTATGCAACTCCCGTTTGCCGGAGGAACACTTTGTGTGCTACCAAATGTCACAATGTAACTGGGTGATTATAAAGGAGCTCTACAAGTGTCTCCAAAGGTACATGTTGGGTTGGCGTATTTCGAGATTAGGATTTGTCACTCCGATTGTCGGAGAGGTATCTCTGGGCCCTCTCGGTAATGCACATCACTTAAGCCTTGCAAGCATTGCAACTAATGAGTTAGTTGCGGGATGATGTATTACAGAACGATTAAAGAGACTTGCCGGTAACGAGATTGAACTAGGTATAGGATACCGACGATCGAATCTCGGGCAAGTAACATACCGATGACAAAGGGAACAACGTATGTTGTTATGCGGTCTGACCGATAAAAGATCTTCATAGAATATGTAGGAACCAATATGGGCTTCCAGGTCCCGCTATTGGTTATTGACTGGAGACGTGTCTCGGTCATGTCTACATTGTTCTCGAACCCGTAGGGTCCGCACGCTTAAGGTTTCGATGACAGTTATATTATGAGTTTATGCATTTTGATGTACCGAAGGTTGTTCGGAGTCCCGGATGTGATCACAGACATGACAAGGAGTCTCGAAATGGTCGATACATAAAGATTTATATATTGGAAGTCTATGTTTGGATATCGGAAGTGTTCCGGGTGAAATCGGGATTTTACCGGAGTACCGGGAGGTTACCGGAACCCCCCGGGAGGTATATGGGCCTTAGTGGGCCTTAGTGGAAGAGAGGAGAGGTAGCCAGAAGTGGGCCGCGCGCCCCTCCCCCCCCCTGGTCCGAATAGGACAAGGAGAGGGGGCCGCCCCCCCTTTCTTCTCTCTCTTCTCTTCCCCCCTTACCGAATCCTATTCCAACTAGGAAAGGGGGGAGTCCTACTCCCGAAGGGAGTAGGACTCCTCCTGGCGCGCCTCTCCTGGCCGGCTACACTCCCCCCCTTGAGCCTTTATATACGGAGGCAGGGGCACCCCCTAGAGATACAAGTTGATCCACGTGATCATATTCTTAGCCGTGTGCGGTGCCCCCTTCCACCATAGTCCTCGATAATATTGTAGCGGTGCTTAGGCGAAGCCCTGCAACAGTAGTACATCAAGATCGTCACCACGCCGTCGTGCTGACGGAACTCTTCCCCGACACTTTGCTGGATCGGACTCCGGGGATCGTCATCGAGCTGAACGTGTGCTAGAACTCGGAGGTGCCGTAGTTTCGGTGCTTGATCGGTCGGGCCGTGAAGACGTACAACTACATCAACCAAGTTAACGCTTCCGCTGTCGGTCTACAACGGTACGTAGATCACACTCTCCTCTCTCGTTGCTATGCATCACCATGATCTTGCGTGTGTGTAGGGAATTTTTTGAAATTACTACGTTCCCCAACAGCAGCTTGGTGAGGCCACCGGATTATATGGTGTGTGTTAGTGCGTAGTCAGGGCACATTGATAACTCACAAGTATAGGGATTAGTTGTAGTTCTTTTGAAAAATAAGAGTGTTGAACCCAATGAGGAGCTAAAGGTAAAATTAATATTAAGTTCTATCGATAACCGATACAGCTCTACGCACGCTAACACTCTCTTTACCTAGAACAAGAAATAAAACTAGTTTGCAAGAATAAAAAGATAGCTTTGAGAAATAAAAGTTAGTTGTTGTTCTGATAAAAGAACAAGTAAAGGTTTTGGACGAACAATTATAAAAGAATTGTCCCCCGGCAATTGAATATGACACGAGTGAAACTCATCATACTTATGAGGAAGAGGCCTAAGCTAACATACTCTCCGTACTTGGAGCATATGTTCTTATAATTGGAACTCTAGCAAGCATCCGTAAATACTAAACATTCATTAAGGTAAAACCCAACCATAGCATTAAGTTAAAAGTCCCATTTGATCCCATATGCAATAACTCACGAACTCGAGTTTAGATTTCTGTTACTCCTGCAACCCACTATAAGCAAATCATTAACATATTGCAAAACCCTATAGCAGGAACCCCGCACGTTTGCGCGAGACGGGTGAGCACCATAAGACACCACCATAATAACATACAACTCATATCAACCATACCATACCACAATTAACACAGAGAACAAAACAAAACTACTGAAACATAATAGAGGTGCAACACATCATTGGATAATAATATATAGCATAGAGCACCATGTTCAAGTAGAGACTACAATGGAGGTTATACCACTACATGGAGAAGAAGAAATTTGTTGATGTCGGCAACAAAGTTGTTGGAGTAGATCGTCGTCACGATGGTTCCCCCGGTGACGCACCGATGCCAACGGGGGAGAGGGGGAGAGAGGCCCCCCTCCTTCATCTTCTTACTTGGCCTTCCCCATAGATGGGAGAAGGGTTCCCCCTAAAGGAAATATGCCCTAGAGGCAATAATAAAGTTGTTATTTATATTTCCTTATATCATGATAAATGTTTATTATTCATGCTAGAATTGTATTAACCGGAAACTTAGTACATGTGTGAATACATAGACAAACAGAGTGTCACTAGTATGCCTCTACTTGACTAGCTTGTTGAATCAATGATGGTTATGTTTGCTGACCATAGACATGAGTTGTCATTTGATTAACGGGATCACATCATCAGAGAATGATGTGATTGACTTGACCCATCTGTTAGCTTAGCACGATGATCGTTTAGTTTGCCGCTATTGCTTTCTCCATAACTTTTACATGTTCCTATGACTATGAGATCATGCAACTCCCGAATACCGGAGGAACACTTTGTGTGCTACCAAATGTCACAATGTAACTGGGTGATTATAATGGTGCTCTACAGGTGTCTCTGATGGTGTTTGTTGAGTTGGCATAGATCGAGATTAGGATTTGTCACTTCGATTGTCGGAGAGGTATCTCTGGGCCCTCTCGGTGATGCACATCACTATAAGCCTTGCAAGCAATGTAACTAATGAGTTAGTTACGGGATGGTGCATTACGGAACGAGTAAAGAGACTTGCCAGTAACGAGATTGAACTAGGTATTGAGATACCGACGATCAAATCTCGAGCAAGTAACATACCGATGACAGAGGGAACAACGTATATCTTTATGCGGTTTGACCGATAAAGATCTTCATGGAATATGTGGGAGCCAATATGAACATCGAGGTTCCGCTATTGGTTATTGACCGGAGACATGTCTCGGTCATGTCTGCATAGTTCTCGAACCCGTAGGGTCCGCACGCTTAACGTACGGTGACGATCGGTATTATGAGTTTATATGTTTTTATGTACCGAAGGTTGTTCAGAGTCCCGGATATGATCACGGACATGACGAGGAGTCTCGAAATGGTCGAGACATAAAGATCGATATATTGGATGACTATGTTTGGACATCGGAATGGTTCTGGGTAAGCTCAGGCATTAACCAGAGTACCGAGGGGTTGCCGGAACCCCCGGGGAGTATATGGGCCCTAATGGGCTTTAGGGGAGAGAGGGAGGGGGTGCCTAGGGTAGGTCGCGCCCCCCAAGGCCTAGTCTGAATTGGACTAGGGGAAGGGGCGGCGGCCGCTCCTTCCTCTCTTCTCTCTTCCCTTTCCTTCTCTCCTACTCCTACTACATGGAAGGGGGGGATCCTACTCCCGGTGGGAGTAGGACTCCCCAGGACACACCATAGTAGAGGGCCGGCCCTCCCCCTCCTCCACTCCTTTATATACGGGGAGGGGGACACCCCATAGACACACAAGTTGATCATTGATCTCTTAGCCATGTGCAGTGCCCCTCTCCAGCATAATTCATCTCAGTCATATCGTAGCGGTGCTTAGGCGAAGCCCTGTTCCGGTAGCATCATCATCACCGTCATCACGCCGTCGTGCTGATGAAGCTCTCCCTCGACACTCTGCTAGATCGTGAGTTCATGGGACGTCACCGAGCCGAACGTGTGCAGATCGCGGAGGTGTCATACTTTCGGTACTAGGATCGCTCGATCGTGAAGACGTACGACTACATCAACCGCGTTGTCACAATGCTTCCGCTTATGGTCTACTAGGGTACATAGACAAACTCTCCCCTCTCGTTGCTATGCATCACCATGATCTTGCGTGTGTGTAGGAATTTTTTTGAAATTAGTGCGTTCCCCACCAGTGGCATCTGAGCCAGGTTTATGCGTAGATATTATTTGCACGAGTAGAACACAAAGGAGTTGTGGGGATGGGTATATACATATTGCTTGCCGTCACTAGTTGATTCTTGATTCGGTGGTATTGTTGGATGAAGCGGCCCAGACCGACATTACGCATATGCTTACGCGAGACTGGTTCAACCGACGTGCTTCGCACACAGATGGCTGGTGGGTGTCAGTTTCTCCAACTTTAGTTGAATCGGATTCAATGAACAGGGTTCTTTCTGAAGATCAAAAAGCAATCACTATACCGCGTTGTGGTTTTTGATGCGTAGGTAAGAACGGTTCTTGCTCGGCCCGTAGCAGACACATAAAACTTGCAACAACAAAGTAGAGGACGTCTAACTTGTTTTTGCAGGGCATGTTGTGATGTGATATGGTCAAGGCATGATGCTAAATTTTATTGTATGAGATGATCATGTTTTTTAACGAAGTTATGGGCAACTGGAAGGAGCCATATGGTTGTCAATTTATTGTATGAGATGCAATCGCCACGTAATTGCTTTACTTTATCACTAAGCGGTAGCGATAGTCGTAGAAGCAATAGTTGGCGAGACGACAACGATGCTTCGATGGAGATCAAGATGTCAAGCCGGTGACAATGGTGATCATGACGGTGCATTGGAGATGGAGATCAAAGGCACAAGATGATGATGGCCATATCATATCACTTATATTGATTGCATGTGATGTTTATCCTTTATGCATCTTATTTTGCTTAGTTCGACGGTAGCATTATAAGATGATCTCTCACTAAATTTCAAGGTATAAGTGTTCTCCCTGAGTATGCACCGTTGCTATAGTTCGTCGTGCCGAGACACCACGTGATGATCGGGTGTGATAAGCTCTACATTCACATACAACGGGTGCAAGTCAGTTTTGCACATGCAGAATACTCGGGTTAAACTTGACGAGCCTAGCATATGCAGATATGTCCTCGGAACACTGAGACCGAAAGGTCGAGCATGAATCATATAGTAGATATGATCAACATAGTGATGTTCACCATTGAAAACTACTCCATCTCACGTGATGATCGGACATGGTTTAGTTGATATGGATCACGTGATCACTTAGATGATTAGAGAGATATCTATCTAAGCGGGAGTTCTTAAGTAATTTGATTAATTGAACTTTAATTTATCATGAACTTAGTACCTGATAGTATTTTAAATGTCTATGTTGTTGTAGATAGATGGCCCGTGTTGTTGTTCCGTTGAATTTTAATGCGTTCCTAGAGAAAGCTAAGTTGAAAGATGATGGTAGCAACTACAGGGACTAGGTCTGTAACTTGAGGATTATCTTCATTGCTGCACAGAAGAATTACGTCCTGGAAGCACCGCTAGGTGACAAACCCGCTGCAGGAGCAACGACAGATGTTATGAACACCTGGCAGAGCAAAGCTGATGACTACTCGATAGTTCAGTGTGCCATGCTTTACGGCTTAGAACCGGGACTTCAATGACATTTTGAACGTCATGGAGCATATGAGATGTTCCAGGAGTTGAAGTTAATATTTCAAGCAAATGCCCGGATTGAGAGATATGAAGTCTCCAATAAGTTCTACAACTGCAAGATGGAGGAGAGTAGTTCTGTCAGTGAACATATACTCAGAATGTCTGGGTACCACAACCACTTGACTCAACTGGGAGTTAATATTCATGATGATAGTGTCATTGACAGAGTTCTTCAATCACTGCCACCAAGCTACAAGAGCTTCCTGATGAACTATAATATGCAAGGGATGGATAGGACGATTTCTGAGCTCTTCACAATGTTAAAGGCTGCGGAGGTAGAAATCAAGAAGGAACATCAAGTGTTGATGGTCAACAAGACCACCAGTTTCAGGAAAAAGGGTAAAGGGAAGAAAGGGAACTTCAAGAAGAACAGCAAACTAGTTGCTGCTCAAATGAAGAAACCCAAGTCTGGACCTAAGCCTGAGACTGAGTGTTTCTACTGCAAAGGAACTGGTCACTAGAAGCGGAACTGCCCCAAGTATTTGGCGGAGAAGAAGGATGGCAAAGTGAAAGGTATATTTGATATACATGTTATTGATGTGTACCTTACTAATGCTCGTAGTAGTGCCTGGGTATTTGATACTGGTTCAGTTGCTAACATTTGCAACTCGAAACAGGGGCTACGGATTAAGCAAAGATTGGCTAAGGACGAAGTTACGATGCACGTGGGAAATGGTTCCAAAGTCGATGTGACCGCCGTTGGGACGCTACCTCTACATCTACCTTCGGGATTAGTTTTAGACCTAAATAATTGTTATTTGATGCCAGCGTTGAGCATGAATATTATATGTGGATCTTGTTTGATGTGAGACGGTTATTCATTTTGATAGGTGGGAACCCGATGAACGAGTTCACGCCCGAGGGTGGCCCAATCTTCATGTCGTAGGATCAAATCGGGAGGGATAACTAGCTGCAAGCAGCCGGGATAACTAGCTTTATACCTGCCAAGGTTGGATGCAACCCGTACATTGGGGATGGCTGACCGAAGCTACAAGAACTCCAACCCGTCGTCCGAACAATCGTAGAACCACAAACCGGGACTAATCCACACAAAACGGCCGGAACCATAGAGCACGAACTAGGGGGAACCAGAGGCTCCTTCTCGCGAATCCGAATGAACTCACAAGAGCAAAGGTAGCAAGATCTCTCGGATCTCTCTAGCAGTCTTGCTGCATAAGCTTGTAGCTGAATGGTTTGACAAAAAGGTTTTCTAGAGGATGGGGGAGATGGGGTTTTATAGCAGGGACAACCCCCCTTAGCTAGGTGTGAAAATGGTTTCAAAAGTAAGCAGGTTTGCATGGCTTTCTTGGGTGAATAAGCAGTCAACTTTGGGAGTTGTTGCAGAGCTCCTCAGAAATTCATGAAGTCTTGACAGCCTGGACACCTTCCACGAGAATGACTAGAACTTTTGACTCACAGCTCCAAATGATGTGAGGTTTTTTGCATTGGAAAGATAATTTGATGTAGCTTCTGTTGATGTACCCGTCCCGTCTCTCCATCACATGGGTGTGCCACACTAAAACATCAGAGGTAAAAACTGACAGCATCAGCTTCACTTGCAACTTGTTTTCTCCAAACTTGTTCCTCCAAAGCGGTTGCTTCAAGAGCTCATAGGTTGTTGGATTTCTTACATGTGATACCTAAGTTCAACCAAAAACAATGGAGATGAAAGTACAACCATGTGTTCAACATTGTGGTATGAACTTAAGTTAGCGTTCACCTGGCCATGTGTTTGCTTGATTTGGCTTAGTAATTCTTTCCAACTAAATTGTGCACTTTTGTGAAATGTCATGTATGATGTACCCATGTGCTCATAATCCTCCCTCCCTTGATGAAGAGTCATCCTCGACTCTCTTTGATCTACAAAAGATAAGTAGAAGGGAAGTAGATAATATCCATGCAAAGAAATAATACAATCCTCATTTGTAGCTTTCACCTTTGAATTGTGCTGCATTTGATCATGTACTTGTTTGTCATGACTTGGAGTTTGTTCAGGGATGATCGGTGTTGTTTCAATGATTGAGATGTCCTTATCATCCCTCCTCTTTTGAAAAGGAGTCGTCCTCGAGTCTACCTGGTCTTCACACAAAAGAAAGTAGGGCAGGACCAAATCATAATGCAAATGTTTCATGATATGAAGAATTTTAGTTTTCAGCTTTGCTATCATATGGACGGTGCCAACATGATGTTTTGTTTGACTTAGGAGTTCCTTCCAGCAAATATTTTCATGGGGAACAAATTTATAACCAACTATGAGCCTCTCCATATCATCCTCCCTCTCTTGGAGAAAAGTCGTCCTCGACTTCGTTCGCTCTACAAAATTATGGCACAAGGACATTACAAAATAACTAGGAAAAGAAAATGATGAATAATCACGTGCAACATTCAGTTTTATTGGATCTTTAATAGCCTCTTTAAGATTAGCAAAATCACATTGCTGGATGGATGATGTACCAAACAATTTTTCTCTAATCTTATCACGCCATTGCTTCAAAAACTCATAGGTGCATACCTCAGGCTTCCTCAAAATGGAAGATCCCTTTTGTTTTACCTCATTGAGTACTTGAATGCCTTTCTGAAAATCAATCCTCACACATGCACCTTCTATAGTGGTGTTCCAAGTGCACCACAATTGTTTCTGGATCTCGTCCTCCCATCGTTTCAAGAGAGCTAATAGGTATGACTTTTGCATCTCCACATATTGTAAAGAAGGATAATTTTGTGAAAGGTTAGTAATTGAATACTCCTCTCTCTTTTCATTTGGTGTATCACTCATTTCTTTAATGTGGTGTGGAATGATCTCAATCTCACATTTTGTGGACTCACTCACCTCAGTTTCCTTATCACTCTCAATATATGGAATTGTGGAAAGTGGACATTCTTCCTCACATTTGGTGGAGTCACTCAAATCATTTTTCTTTTCACTTTCAAGTGGTGGGATTTTTGAAAGTGGACACTCTTCCTCACTTTTGGTGGAGTCACTCAACTCATTTTTCTTTTCACTCTCAAGTGGTGGGATTTTTGAAAGTGGACACTCTTCCTCACTTCTGGTGGAGTCACTCAGCTTGCTTCTCTTATCACTCACAAGTTGTGGGATTTTGGATTGTGGACTCTCTTCCTCACATGGAATTTGTGGCACATGTTTCTTGGATGTTGAGAGAACAGTGGTGGTCAAGATGCCAACATTAGGAGTGAGCTTCTTAGGTGAACATGGGCTATGAATCATCGGAGCCGCTCCGTCAACCATGGTCATGCTTTGCGGTCGGTCGTTGTTGTGTTGACGGGTGCCACAACTTCTCCCTCGAGCATGACATCCTTGTTGCACTTCAGGTGTAGCAGCGACACATGCATGAGCAGCAACACCATGCATGGGAACATGTCCTCATCGCTGCACTACTTGAGTAGTAGTGACACGCCCCCAAGCAGCAACCTCAAGCCCTGGAGCATGTATTCTTTGCTGCACTTCAGGAGCAAGAGGGTATTGTCGGTGTCGAACCCTATCACCACCTGTTGGAAGACGCTCATGAAGCATCCTCTCCATGGCTCGTAGTATGTTGTTCTTGATTTGTTGCTGAAGGAAATATGCCCTAGAGGCAATAATAAAGTTATTATTTATTTCCTTATTTCATGATAAATGTTTATTATTCATGCTAGAATTGTATTAACCGGAAACATAATACATGTGTGAATACATAGACAAACATAGTGTCACTAGTATGCCTCTACTTGACTAGCTCGTTTATCAGAGATGGTTATGTTTCCTAGCCATGGACAAAAGAGTTGTCATTTGATTAACGGGGTCACATCATTAGGAGAATGATGTGATTGACTTGACCCATTCCGTTAGCCTAGCACTTGATCGTTTAGTATGTTGCTATTGCTTTCTTCATGACTTATACATGTTCCTGTAACTATGAGAATTGTGTAACTCCCGTTTATCGGAGGAACACTTTGGGTACTACCAAACGTCACAACGTAACTGGGTGATTATAAAGGAGTACTACAGGTGTCTCCAAAGGTACATGTTGAGTTAGCATAATTTAAGATTAGGTTTTGTCACTCCGATTGTCGGAGAGGTATCTCTGGGCCCTCTCGGTAATGCTCATCACCTAAGCCTTGCAAGCATGTAACTAATGAGTTAGTTATGAGATGAAGTATTACAGAATGAGTAAAGAGACTTGTCGGTAACGAGATTGAACTAGGTACTGGATACCGACGATCGAATCTCGGACAAGTAACATACCAATGACAAAGGGAACAACATATGTTGTTATGCGGTTTGACCGATAAAGATCTTCGTAGAATATGTAGGAACCAATATGGGCATCCAGGTCCCGCTATTGGTTATTGACTAGAGATGTGTCTCAGTCATGTCTACATCGTTCTCGAACCGTAGGGTCCGCACGCTTAAGGTTTCAATGACAGTTATATTATGAGTTTATGTATTTTGATGTACCGAAGGTTGTTCGGAGTCCCGGATATGATTACGGACATGACGAGGAGTATCGAAATGGTCGAGACATAAAGATTGATATATTGGACGGATATATTTGGACACCGGAAAGGTTCCGGAGAAGTTTGGAGCCCCGGGAGGTTACCGGAACCCCCCAGGAGGTATATGGGCCTTATTGGGCCCATGTAGGAGGAAGAGAGAAGGAGCAAGGGAGGGGGGCGCCCCCCCCCCCAAGCCCAATCCTAATTGGGGAGGGGGCCCGGCCCCCCCTTTCCTTTCTCCTTCCCCCTCTTCCTATTACTACTACTAGTACTACTTCCTAATACTAGTACTCTTTCCTTCTCCCTCCAAATAAGATAAGGAAAAGAGAGGGAAACCTACTTGGAGTAGGTTTCCCCCTCCTCATGGCGCGCCCCCCCTAGGGCCGGCCACCTCTTCCCTCCCTCCTTTATATACGGGGGTAGGGGGGCACCCTAGGACACACAAGTTGATCATTGATCGTTCCTTAGCCGTGTGCGGTGCCCCCCTCCACGATATTACACCTCGGTCATATTGTAGCGGTGCTTAGGCGAAGCCCTGCGACAGGAGAACATCAAGATCGTCACCACGCCGTCGTGCTGACGGAACTCCCCCTCGGCGCCTCTGCTGGATCGGAGATCGAGGGTGCGTCATCGAGCTGTACGCGTGTCAAGAACTCGGAGGTGCCGGAGTAACGGTACTTGGATCGGTTGAACCGGAGGACGTACGACTACTTCCTCTACGTTACGTCAACGCTTCCGCTTCGGTCTACAAGGGTACGTAGACAACACTCTCCCCTCGTTGCTATATCATCACCATGATCTTGCGTGTGCGTAGGAAATTTTTTGAAATTACTACGTTCCCCAATAGTGGTATCAGAGCCTAGGTTTTATGCGTTGATGTTATATGCACGAGTAGAACACAAGTGAGTTGTGGACGATATAAGTCATACTGCCTACCAGCATGTCATACTTTGGTTCAGCGGTATTGTGAGATGAAGCGGCCCGGACCGACATTACGCGTACGCTTACGCGAGACTGGTTTCACCGTTACGAGCACTCGTGCTTAAAGGTGGCTGGCGGGTGTCTGTCTCTCTCACTTTAGTTGAACCGAGTGTGGCTACGCCCGGTCCTCGTGAAGGTTAAAACAGAGTCTATTTGACAAACTATCGTTGTGGTTTTGATGCGTAGGTGAGATTGGTTCTTGCTTAAGCCCGTAGCAGCCACGTAAAATTTGCAACAACAAAGTAGAGGACGTCTAACTTGTTTTTGCAGGGCATGTTGTGATGTGATATGGCCAAGACATGATGCTATATTTTATTGTATGAGATGATCATGTTTTGTAACCGAAGTTATCGGCAACTGGCAGGAGCCATATGGTTGTCGCTTTATTGTATGAAATGCAAACGCCCTGTAATTGCTTTACTTTATCACTAAGCGGTAGCGATAGTCGTAGAAGCAATAGATGGCGTAACGACAACGATGCTACGATGGAGATCAAGGTGTCGCGCCGGTGACGATGGTGATCATGACGGTGCTTCGAAGATGGAGATCACAAGCACAAGATGATGATGGCCATATCATATCACTTATATTGATTGCATGTGATGTTTATCCTTTATGCATCTTATCTTGCTTTGATTGACGGTAGCATTTTAAGATGATCTCTCACTAATTATCAAGAAGTGTTCTCCCTGAGTATGCACCGTTGCAAAAGTTCTTCGTGCTGAGACACCACGTGATGATCGGGTGTGATAGGCTCTACGTTCAAATACAACGGGTGCAAAACAGTTGCACACGCGGAATACTCAGGTTATACTTGACGAGCCTAGCATATACAGATATGGCCTCGGAACACGGAGACCGAAAGGTCGAGCGTGAATCATATAGTAGATATGATCAACATAGCGATGTTCACCATTGAAACTACTCCATCTCACGTGATGATCGGACATGGTTTAGTTGATTTGGATCACGTGATCACTTAGATGACTAGAGAGATGTCTGTCTAAGTGGGAGTTCTTAAGTAATATGATTAATTGAACTTAAATTTATCATGAACTTAGTCCTGGTAGTATTTTGCAAATTATGTTGTAGATCAATAGCTCGCGTTGTTGCTTTCATATGTTTATTTTGATATGTTCCTAGAGAAAACTGTGTTGAAAAATGTTAGTAGCAATGTCGCGGATTTGATCTGTGATCTGAGGTTAATCCTCATTGCTGCACAGAAGAATTATGTCCTTGATGCACCGCTAGGTGACAGACCTATTGCAAGAGCAGATGTAGACGTTATGAACATTTGGCTAGCTCAATATGATGACTACTTGATAGTTTAGTGCACCATGCTTAACGGCTTAGAATCGGGACTTCAAAGACGTTTTGAACGTCATGGACCATATGAGATGTTCCAGGAATTGAAGTTAATATTTCAAGCAAATACCCGAGTTGAGAGATATGAAGTCTTCAACAAGTTCTATAGCTAAAAGATGGAGGAGAATCGCTCAACTAGTGAGCAAGTGCTCAGATTGTCTGGGTACTACAATCGCTTGAATCAAGTGGGAGTTAATCTTCCAGATAAGATAGTGATTGACAGAGTTCTCTAGTCACCATCACCAAGTTAGTAGAACTTCGTGATGAACTATAGTATGCAAGGGATGACGAAAATGATTCCTGAGCTCTTCGTGATGTTGAAATCGACGAAGGTAGAAATCAAGAAAGAGCATCAAGTGTTGATGGTTAACAAGACCACTAGTTTCAAGAAAAGGGCAAAGGGATAGAAGGGAACTTCAAGAAGAACGGCAAGCAAGTTGCTGCTCAAGTGAAGAAGCCCAAGTCTGGACCTAAGCCTGAGACTAAGTGCTTCTACTGCAAAGGGACTGGTCACTAGAAACAGAACTACCCCAAGTATTTGGCGGATAAGAAGGATGGCAAAGTGAACAAAGGTATATTTGATATACATGTTATTGATGTGCACTTTACTAGTGTTTATAGCAACCCCTCGGTATTTGGTACTGGTTCAGTTGCTAAGAGTAGTAACTCGAAACGGGAGTTGCAGAATAAACAGAAACTAGTTAAGAGTGAAGTGACGATGTATGTTGAAAGTAGTTTCAAGATTGATATGATCATCATCGCACACTCCCTAAACTTTCGGGATAAGTGTTAAACCTAAATAAATGTTATTTAGCGTTGCGTTGAGCATGAATATGATTTGATCGTGTTTATTGCAATACGGTTATTCATTTAAGTAAGAGAATAAACTGTTGTTCTGTTTACATGAATAAAACCTTATATGGTTACACACCCAATGAAAATGGTTCATTGGATCTCGATTTTAGTGATACACATATTCATAATATTGAAACCAAAAGATGCAAAGTTAATAATGATAGTGCAACTTATTTGTAGCACTGCCGTTTAGGTCATATTGGTGTAAAGCGCATGAAGAAACTCCATACCGATGGATTTTTGGAACCACTTGATTATGAATCACTTGGTACTTGCGAACCGTGCCTTTTGGGCAAGATGACTAAAACACCGTTCTCCGGAACAATGGAACGAGCTACTAACTTATTGGAAATAATACATACCGATGTATGCGATCCAATGAGTGTTGATGCTCGTGGCAAGTATCGTTATTTTCTGACCTTCACAAGATGATTTGAGCAGATATGGGTATATCTACTTGATGAAACATAAGTCTGAAATAGTTGAAAGGTTCAAAGAATTTCAGAGTGAAGTAAAAAAAATCATCGTAACAAGAAAATAAAGTTTCTGCGATCTGATCGCGGAGACGAATATTTGAGTTACGAGTTTGGTCTTCAACTAAAACAATGTGAAATAGTTTCACAGTTCACGCCAACGGAACACCACAACATTATGGTGTGTCCGAACGTCGTAATCGTACTTTATTGGATATGGTGCAATCTATGATGTTTCTTGCTGATTTACCATTATCGTTTTGGGGTTATGCATCAGAGACAGCTGCATTCACGTTTAAAATAGGGCACCATCTAAATCCGTTGAGACGACACCGCATGAACTATGGTTTAGCAGTAAACCTAAGTTGTTGTTTCTTAAAGTTTGGAGTTGCGATGCTTATATGAAAAAGGGTTTTTCAACTTGATAAGCTCGAACCCAAATCGGAGAAGTGCGTCTTCATAGAATACCCAAAGGAAATTGTTGGGTACACCTTCTATCACAGATCCGAAGGCAAATTTGTTGCTGATAATAGATCCTTTCTAGAGAAGGAGTTTCTCTCGAAAGAAGTGAGTGGGAGGAAAGTAGAGCTTGATAAGGTAATTTGTACCTTCTCCCGAATTGGAAAATAGTTCATCACTGAAATCAGTTCCAGTGATTCCTACACCAATTAGTGAGGAAGCTAATGATGATGATCATGAAACTTCAGATCAAGTTACTACAGAACCTCGTAGGTCTTCCAAAGTACGGTCCGCACCAGTGTGGTACGGTAATCCTGTTCTGAAAGTCATGTTACTAGACCATGATAAACCTACGAACTATGAGGAAGCAATGATGAGCCCAGATTCCGCGAAATGGCTTAAGGCCATAAAATCTGAGATATGATCCATGTATGAAAACAAAGTATGGACTTTGATTGACTTGCTCGATGATCAGCAAGCCATGTTAAATAAATGGATCTTCAAGAGGAAGACGGACACTGATAGTAGTGTTACTATCCACTAAGCTCGACTTGTTGCAAAAGGTTTTTCAACAAGTTCAATGGGTTGAATACGATGAGATTTTCTCACTCGTATCGATGCTTAAGTCTGTCTGAATCATGTTAGCAATTGCCACATTTTATGAAATCTGGCAAATGGATGTCAAAACTGCATTCCTTAATGGATTTACTAAAGAAGAGTTGTATATGATACAACCAAAAAGGTTTTGTCAATCCTAAAGGTGCTAACAAAATGTGCAAGCTCCAGCGATCCATCTATGGACTGGTGCAAGCATCTCGGAGTTGGAATATACGCTTTGATAAATTGATCAAAGCATATAGTTTTATATGGACTTACGATGAAGCCTGTATTTACAATAAAGTGAGTGGGAGCACTACAGCCTTTCTGATTAGTATATGTGAGTGACATATTGTTGATCAGAAATGATGTAGAATTTTTCTGCAAAGCATAAAGGAGTGTTTTAAAGGAGTTCTTTAAAAAGAAAAGACCTCAGTAAAAGCTACTTACATATTGAGCATCAAGATCTATTGAGATAGATCAAGACGCTTGATAAGATTTTCAATGAGTACATACGTTGGCAAGATTTTGAAATAGTTCAAAATGGAACAGTCAAAGAAAGAGTTCTTGCCTGTGTTGCAAAGGTATTGAGTAAGACTCAAATCCCGACCACATCAGAAAATAGAAAGAGAATGAAAAGTCATTCCCTATGCCTCAGTCATAGGTTCTATAAAGTATGCTATGTACCAGACCTATTGTATACCTTGCTCTGAATTTGGCAAGGGAGTACAATAGTGATCTAGGAGTAGATCACTGGACATTGGTCAAGAATATCCTTAGTAAGGACTAAGGAGATGTTGCTCGATTATGGAGGTGATAAAAGAGTTTATTGTAAAAGTTACATCAGTGCAAACTTTTACACTGATCCAGATGACTCTAAGTCTCAACCTGAATACATATTAAAAGTGGGAGCAATTAGCTAGAGTAACTCCGTGCAGAGCATTGTGGACATAAAATATTTTCAAAATACATACGGCTCTGAATGTGACAGACCCGTTGACTAAGCTTCTCTCACGAGCAAAACATGATCACACCTTAGTACTCTTTGGGTGATAATCACATAGCGATGTGAACTAGATTATTGACTCTAGTAAATCCTTTGGGTGTTGGTCACATGATGATGTGAACTATGGGTGTTAATCATATACAGATATGAATATTGGTGTTAAATCACATGGTGATGTGAACTAGATTATTGACTCTAGTGCAAGTGGGAGACTGAAGGAAATATGCCCTAGAGGCAATAATAAAGTTATTATTTATTTCCTTATTTCATGATAAATGTTTATTATTCATGCTAGAATTGTATTAACCGGAAACATAATACATGTGTGAATACATAGACAAACATAGTGTCACTAGTATGCCTCTACTTGACTAGCTCGTTTATCAGAGATGGTTATGTTTCCTAGCCATGGACAAAAGAGTTGTCATTTGATTAACGGGGTCACATCATTAGGAGAATGATGTGATTGACTTGACCCATTCCGTTAGCCTAGCACTCGATCGTTTAGTATGTTGCTATTGCTTTCTTCATGACTTATACATGTTCCTGTAACTATGAGAATTGTGTAACTCCCGTTTACCGGAGGAACACTTTGGGTACTACCAAACGTCACAACGTAACTGGGTGATTATAAAGGAGTACTACAGGTGTCTCCAAAGGTACATGTTGAGTTAGCATAATTTAAGATTAGGTTTTGTCACTCCGATTGTCGGAGAGGTATCTCTGGGCCCTCTCGGTAATGCTCATCACCTAAGCCTTGCAAGCATGTAACTAATGAGTTAGTTATGAGATGAAGTATTACAGAACAAGTAAAGAGACTTGTCGATAACGAGATTGAACTAGGTATTGGATACCGACGATCGAATCTCGGACAAGTAACATACCAATGACAAAGGGAACAACATATGTTGTTATGCGGTTTGACCGATAAAGATCTTCGTAGAATATGTAGGAACCAATATGGGCATCCAGGTCCCGCTATTGGTTATTGACTAGAGATGTGTCTCAGTCATGTCTACATCGTTCTCGAACCGTAGGGTCCGCACGCTTAAGGTTTCAGTGACAGTTATATTATGAGTTTATGTATTTTGATGTACCGAAGGTTGTTCGGAGTCCCGGATATGATTACGGACATGACGAGGAGTCTCGAAATGGTCGAGACATAAAGATTGATATATTGGACGGATATATTTGGACACCGGAAAGGTTCCGGAGAAGTTTGGAGCCCCGGGAGGTTACCGGAACCCCCCGGGAGGTATATGGGCCTTATTGGGCCCATGTAGGAGGAAGAGAGAAGGAGCAAGGGAGGGGGGCACGCCCCCCCAAGCCCAATCCGAATTGGGGAGGGGGGCCGGCCCCCCCTTTCCTTTCTCCTTCCCCATCTTCCTATTACTACTACTAGTACTACTTCCTAATACTAGTACTCTTTCCTTCTCCCTCCAAATAAGATAAGGAAAAGAGAGGGAAACCTACTTGGAGTAGGTTTCCCCCTCCTCATGGCGCGCCCCCCCTAGGGCCGGCCACCTCCTCCCTCCCTCCTTTATATACGGGGGTAGGGGGGCACCCTAGGACACACAAATTGATCATTGATCGTTCCTTAGCCGTGTGCGGTGCCCCCCTCCACGATATTACACCTCGGTCATATTGTAGCGGTGCTTAGGCGAAGCCCTGCGACAGGAGAACATCAAGATCGTCACCACGCCATCATGCTGACGGAACTCCCCCTCGGCGCCTCTGCTGGATCGGAGATCGAGGGTGCGTCATCGAGTTGTATGCGTGTCAAGAACTCGGAGGTGCCGGAGTAACGGTACTTGGATCGGTTGAACCGGAGGACGTACGACTACTTCCTCTACATTACGTCAACGCTTCCGCTTCGGTCTACAAGGGTACGTAGACAACACTCTCCCCTTGTTGCTATATCATCACCATGATCTTGCGTGTGCGTAGGAAATTTTTTGAAATTACTACGTTCCCCAACAGTTGCACATCAGCGCGGGTGGCCAAACAATTTCCTTCTCCATGATTCTTTCAACGCACACTTGGTGTAGATCCTGCCATGTTAGTAGGGCTAAAAAGTGGAATAGGATAATTTTGTAGAATCACACAACCTCACCTCTTACTCACCAAAGTTCTTATGAGTTCACATCAGACCGTGCTTCTCTCGGATGTGTTAAAACGATTGAAAGACAGGGATCAAAGAACTAGCTTCGGTTTTTGGTGGATCTCGGTGGGGTAAACAAAAAAAGGGCTTGTGCTGAAATCAAGTTGATGCAAATCAAGAAAATATGGGGATAGATCTGCTGCACCTTTGCACCAAGATTGGATAACACACAACACACAAGCTTCTGAAATTTTTTCTATCAAGCCGAAACTTTTGGATCTTACACAACACTTTCTTTTTCTCTTTTGACTTTTTTTTCTGACACTCTTTTCTTTCTCTCTTTGATTTTTTTGCCACTTTTTTTCCTCTCTTTTTCCAAAGCACAACAACCAAATCTGAAATCTATTACGAAGATGAACTTGGTGCAGATCTAAAAGATGAAGAACATGCAAGGTATGCAACAACAAGATCTCCGCACTAACAAGGCTTGGATTTATTTTTGGTGGGGCTTTGGACTTCTAGGACAGAAAATATAGCATGAAAAACACTCGATCTAAAGGGATGATAGCAAGATAAACTTGGATAATAGATCCTACCATGTCAACGAAGGCTCTGATACCAGATGATAGGTGGGAACCCGATGAACGAGTTCACGCCCGAGGGTGGCCCGATCTTCACGTCGTAGGATCGAATCGGGAGGGATAACTAGCTGCAAGCAGCCGGGATAACTAGCTTTATACCTACCAAGGTTGGATGCAACGCGTACGTTGGGGATGGCTGACCGAAGCTATAAGAACTCCAACCCGCTGTCCGAACAATCGCAGAACCACAAACCAGGAATAATCCACACAAAACAGCCGGAACCGTAGAGCACGAACTAGGGGGAACCAGAGGCTCCTTCTCGCAAATCCAAATGAACTCACAAGAGCAAAGGTAGCAAGATCTCTCGGATCTCTCTAGCAGTCTTGCTGCATGAGCTTGTAGCTGAATGGTTTGACAAAAAGGTTTTCTATAGGATGGGGGAGATGGGGTTTTATAGAAGGGACAACCCCCCTTAGCTAGGTGTGAAAATGGTTTCAAAAGTAAGCAGGTTTGCATGGCTTTCTTGGGTGAATAAGCAGTCAACTTTGGGAGTTGTTGCAGAGCTCCTCGGAAATTCGTGAAGTCTTGACAGCCTGGACACCTTCCACGAGAATGACTAGAACTTTTGACTCACAACTCCAAATGATGTGAGGTTTTTTGCATTGGAAAGATAATTTGATGTATCATATGTTGATGTACCCCTATGGCCCCTTCTCTCCATCACATGGGTGTGCCACACCAAAACATCAGTGGTAAAAACTGACAGCATCAGCTTCACTTGCAACTTGTTTTCTCCAAACTTGTTCCTCCAAAGCGGTTGCTTCAAGAGCTCATAGGTTGTTGGATTTCTTACATGTGATACCTAAGTTCAACCAAAAACAATGGAGATGAAAGTACAACCATGTGTTCAACATTGTGGTATGAACTTAAGTTAGCGTTCACCTGGCCATGTGTTTGCTTGATTTGGCTTAGTAATTCTTTCCAACTAAATTGTGCACTTTTGTGAAATGTCATGTATGATGTACCCATGTGCTCATCACATTTAAATAAGAAAATAATGGTTGTTCTATTTATATGAGTAATATCTTTTATGGTCATGCACCCTTGATGAGTGGTCTATTTTTACTAAACCTTGATAGTAGTGATACACATGTTCATAGTATTGAAGCCAAAAGATTCCCCCAAAAAAAGTATTGAAGCCAAAAGATGCAGAGTTGATAATGATAATGCAACTTATTTGTGGCACTGTCGTTTGGGTCATATTGGTGTAAAGCGCATGAAGAAACTCCATTCTGATGGACTTCTGAAATCACTTGATTATGAATCACTTGGTACTTGCGAACCATGCCTCATGGGCAAGATGACTAAAACTCCGTTCTCCGGAACAATGGAGCGAGCAACAGAGTTATTGGAAATCATACATACTGATGTATGTGGTCCAATGAACATTGAAGCTCGCGGCGGATATCGTTATTTTCTCACCTTCACAGATGATTTGAACAGATATGGGTATATCTACTTAATGAAATATAAGTCTAAAACATTTGAAAAGTTCAAAGAATTTCAGAGTGAAGTGAAAAATCATCGTAACAAGAAAATAAAGTTTCCACGAACTTATCATGGAGGAGCATATTTGAGTTATGAGTTTGGTCTTCATCTGAAACAATGCAGAATAGTTTCGCAACTTACGCCACCCGGAACACCACATCGTAATGGTGTGTCTGAACGTCGTAATCGTACTTTACTAGATATGGTGCGATCTATGATGTCTCTTACTGATTAACGCTATCATTT
The DNA here is from genome assembly GCF_002162155.2 of Triticum dicoccoides. Classification (NCBI taxonomy): domain Eukaryota; kingdom Viridiplantae; phylum Streptophyta; class Magnoliopsida; order Poales; family Poaceae; genus Triticum; species Triticum dicoccoides. The sequence continues at coordinate 511,256,500 of NC_041382.1, read as the reverse complement.
TGGGGTTATGCTTTAGAGATGGCTACATTCATGTTAAATAGGGCACCATCTAAATCCGTTGAGACGACACCTTATGAACTATGGTTTGGCAAGAAACCCAAGTTGTTGTTTCTTAAAGTTTGGGGCTGCGATGCTTATGTGAAAAAGTTTCAACCTGATAAGCTCGAACCCAAATCGGAGAAATGTGTCTTCATAGGATACCCAAAGGAGACTGTTGGTTACACCTTCTATCACAGATCCGAAGGCAAGATATCCGTTGCTAAGAATGGATCCTTTCTAGAGAAGGAGTTTCTCTCGAAAGAAGTGAGTGGGAGCTCTGTAGCATTTATGATATTATATGTAGATGACATATTGCTGATCGGAAATGATACTGAATTTCTGAATAACATAAAAGGATACTTGAATAGGAACTTTTCAATGAAAGACCTCGGTGAAGCTGCTTATATATTGGGCATCAAGATCTATAGAGATAGATCAAGACGCTTAATTGGACTTTCACAAAGCACATACCTTGATAAAGTCTTGAATAAGTTCAAGATGGATCAGGCAAAGAAAGGGTTCTTGCCTATGTTACAAGGTGTGAAGTTGAGTCAGACTCAATGCCCGACCACTGCAGAAGATAGAGAGAAAATGAAAGGTATTCCCTATGCTTCAGCCATAGGCTCTATGATGTATGAAATGCTGTGTACTAGACCTGATGTGTGTCTTGCTATCAGTTTAGCAGGGAGGTACCAAAGTAATCCAGGAGTGGTTCCTGGACAGCGGTCAAGAACATCCTGAAATACCTGAAAAGGACCGAGGACATGTTTCTCGAGCTCGTATATGGAGGTGACAAAGAGCTCGTCGTAAATGGTTACGTCGATGCAAGCTTTGACACTGATCCGGATGACTCTAAGTCACAAACCGGATATGTGTTTCTATTAAATGGTGGAGCTGTCAGTTGGTGCAGTTCCAAGCAGAGCGTCGTGGTTGGATCTACATGTGAAGTGGAGTACATAGCTGCTTCAGAAGCAACGAATGAAGGAGTTCATATCCAATCTAGTGGTCATACCTAGTGCATCGGGTCCAATGAAAATCTTTTGTGACAATACTGGTGCAATTGCCTTGGCAAAGGAATCCAGATTTCACAAGAGAACCAAGCACATCAAGAGATACTTCAATTCCATCCGCGATCAAGTCAAGGAGGGAGACATAGAGATTTGCAAGATATATACGGATCTGAATGTTGCAGACCCGTTGACTAAGCCTCTCTCACGAGCAAAACATGATCAACACCAAGACTCCATGGGTGTTAGAATCATTACAATATAATCTAGATTATTGACTCTAGTGCAAGTGGGAGACGGAAGGAAATATGCCATAGAGGCAATAATAAAGTTGTTATTTATATTTCCTTATATCATGATAAATGTTTATTATTCATGCTAGAATTGTATTAACCGGAAACTTAGTACATGTGTGAATACATAGACAAACAGAGTGTCACTAGTATGCCTCTACTTGACTAGCTCGTTGAATCAATGATGGTTATGTTTCCTGACCATAGACATGAGTTGTCATTTGATTAACGGTGTCACATCATTAGAGAATGATGTGATTGACTTGACCCATCCATTAGCTTAGCACGATGATCGTTTAGTTTGTTGCTATTGCTTTCTCCATAACTTATACATGTTCCTATGACTATGAGATCATGCAACTCCCGAATACCGGAGGAACACTTTGTGTGCTACCAAACGTCACAACGTAACTGGGTGATTATAAAGGTGCTCTACAGGTGTCTCTGATGGTGTTTGTTGAGTTGGCATAGATCGAGATTAGGATTTGTCACTCCGATTGTCGGAGAGGTATCTCTGGACCCTCTCGGTGATGCACATCACTATAAGCCTTGCAAGCAATGTAACTAATGAGTTAGTTAAGGGATGATGCATTACGGAACGAGTAAAGAGACTTGCCGGTAACGAGATTGAACTAGGTATTGAGATACCGACGATCGAACCTCAGGCAAGTAACATATTGATGACAAAGGGAACAACGTATATCGTTATGCGGTTTGACCGATAAAGATCTTCGTGGAATATGTGGGAGCCAATATGAACATCCATGTTCTGTTATTGGTTATTGATCGGAGACATTTCTCGGTCATGTCTACATAGTTCTCGAACCCGTAGGGTTCGCACGCTTAACGTTCGGTGACGATCGGTATTATGAGTTTATATGTTTTGATGTACCGAGGGTTGTTCGGAGTCCCGGATATGATCACGGACGTAACTAGGAGTCTCGAAATGGTCGAGACATAAAGATCGATATATTGGATGACTATGTTTGGACATCGAAATGGTTTCGGGTAAGTTCGGGCATTAACCAGAGCACCGGGGGGTTACCGGAACCCCCCGGGGAGTATATGGGCCCTAATGGGCTTTAGGGGAGAGGGGCAGGGGCTGCCTAGGGCAGGCCGTGCCCCCAAGGCCTAGTCCGAATTGGACTAGGGGGAGGGGCGGCGGCCCCTCCTTCCTTCTCTTCTCTCTTCCCTTTCCTTCTCTCCTACTCCTAGTACATGGAAGGGGGGAATCTTACTCCTCGTGGGAGTAGGACTCCCTAGGGCGCGTCATAGTAGAGGGCCGGCCCTTCCCCTCCTCCACTCCTTTATATACGGGGAGGGGGGCACTCCATAGACACACAAATTGATCATTGATCTCTTAGCCATGTGCGGTGCCCCCCTCCACCATAATCCACCTCGGTCATATCGTAGCGGTGCTTAGGTGAAGCCCTATTCCGGTAGCATCATCATCACCGTCATCACGTCGTCATGCCGACGAAGCTCTCCCTCGACACTCTGCTGGATCGTGAGTTCGTGGGACGTCACCAAGCCGAACGTGTGCAGATCACAGAGGTGTCGTACTTTCGGTGCTAGGATCGGTCGATCGTGAAGACGTACGACTACATCAACTGCGTTGTCATAACGCTTCTGCTTACGGTCTACGAGGGTACGTAGATGAAACTCTCCCCTCTCGTTGCTATGCATCACCATGATCTTGCGTGTGCGTAGGAATTTTTTTGAAATTACCGCATTCCCCAACACCCCCTCTGGTCCTTGACCACCATGGCTCTCGGAGGGCGGGAGCCTCTCCGAGATGGGATCTTTCCTCCTTTGTTTCTCTTTTTTTGTGACTTCCTAGAATTGTTTCTTCGGTGAGCGTCGTTTCTTTTGTATTCGAAGATCCGTAACTCCGACCAGGCTAAAATTTTAACAAGTTTTTTTCTCATATTAGCTTCCTTGCTCCCGAAGGAGAGGTCAAACCGACCTAGAGTTTGGCCACAAGCCAGGGGCTGATACGTCTTCAACTTATCTATAATTTTTGATTGTTGCATGCTATCATAGTATCAATCGATGCTTTATATGCAATTGCATGCTATTTTATATCATTTTCTGGGACTAATCTATTAACTAGTGCCAAGTGCTAGTTGTTGTTTTCCGCTTGTTTTGGTTTTCCACGAAATCATTACCAAACGGAGTCCAAACGCTATGAAACTTTTTGATGATTTTTTCTAGACCAACTGAGAGCCACCCCTATAAATTCTCTAAAATCAGGAGACCAATAGAGAGCCACCCCCAAACACTTCTCCCGCCACCGCAAGTTTTTGTTCTTCCGCAATCCCATCTGGAGGCATTTTCCGGCACTCTGCCGGAGGGGGAATCGATCACGGAGGGCTTCTACATCATCCTTGCCGCCCTTCCGATGATGCATGAGTAGTTCACCACAGACCTACGGGTCCATAGCTAGTAGATAGATGGCATTTTCTCTCTCTCTTTGATCTTCAATACAATGTTCTCCTCGATGTTTTTGGAGTTCTATCTGATGTAATCTTCTTTTTCGGTGTGTTTGTTGGGATCCGATGAATTGTGGGTTTATGATCAGATTATTCATGAATATTAATTGAGTCTTTTCTGAATTATTTTATGCATGATTATTATAGCATTGTATTTCTCTTCGATCTATCCATTTAGTTTGGGAACCTAAATTGATTTATCTTGCAACGAGAGAGGTGCTTTGTGATGAGTTTTGCGATGCTCTATCCTAGTGACAAAGTCGGGGACAAGACACGTATTTGTATTGTTGCCATTAAGGATAATACGATGGGGTTTATTCATATTAGTTGAGTTTACTTTGTCTACATCATGTCATCTTGCTTAAGGCGTTACTCTGTTTTATACTTAATACCCTAGATGCATGCTGGATAGCGGTCGATGGGTGGAGTAATAGTAGTAGAAGCAGGCAGGAGTCGGTCTACTTGTCTCAGATGTGATGCCTACACACATGATCATTTCCTTGAATATCGTCATAACTATGCGCTTTTATATCAATTGCCCAACAATAATTTGTTCATCCACCGTATGTTATGTGCTCAAGAGAGAAGCCTCTAGTGAGAACTATGGCCCCTGGTCTACTTTTATCATATATAAAAACACAAAAATACTTGCTGCACTTTTACTTATTTTATTTTATTTTGTAATTTATTTATTGACCTATCACTACAAGATTTAATCCTTGCAAGTAACCGCCGAGGGGATTGACAACCCCCTTTTTTGTGTTGGGTGCAAGTATTTGCTTTTGTGTGTGCAGGTGCTCCTAGTGAGGTTCTGTGTGGTTTTCCTACTGGATTGATAACCTTTGTTCTTAACGGAGGGAAATACTTATCCCTACTGTACTGCTTCATCCACTCCTCTTCGGGGAAATCCTAACGCAGCTCACAAGTAGCAGGAAGAATTTCTGGCGCCGTTGCCGGGGATGCATCACCAAAACCTATCAAGTACCTTCGCACAAACTATCATCTACTTGCTCTTAATTTTTATTTGCCTTTGTCTCTTGTTTTCATCTCCCCTACTTCTATTTTTTTTACGAAAATAGAAAAATAATTTTATTTGCTTGTTTGCTTGCTTTGTTTGAAGTTGCCATCATGTTTGAATTTGTTATCGCTAAGAGTGATGATGGTAAGACTCCTAAAGAAGAAATTTCTGTAAATTTGGATACTAATTTTTTTGTGATGGGAAGTGGGACATCATAGGAAAAAGTATTATTCAGGAATTCTTTGCTTGTACGGGAACTTTGGTCTGCAATGGTGTCCCTATTCTTAAGAGAACCAATAGTTATGCTGAAGCTATTTCTGCACTCATTCTTAAACTTGAAAGAAGATTTCTGCGTACTCACCCCACTTTGCAAAGGTTGTTCTATGAACTACCTGTCATAAGCGATCCTAAAGTTAAAAAGATAGCTACTCTTATTCTTATGAACGAATTTGATTATATCGTACGAGAAGATAAATAAATCTTTGACTTTTACAACATGAATCATGAATGTACTATAATTGATAAAATTTTAGTTAATGAGGATATTATGAGGAGGTATGTGTTTCGTGATTACCACACTTTTGATGAAAATGCTAAGAAGGAAGTTCCCCCTTTACACATTATCCAACAAGTTTCCAATGGTATTAATCGACAATATTCTTGAATCGTAAAAGGGAATCACGAAGGGGTTAAAAGAAAATTCCATTAAGATGCTAAACTTTTAATAAATGATGTGTTCCCCATTAATTTTGAAAATCATCCTAGTAAACACATGCCTCATGATTTGGAAACTAGGGATGACAATACTTAAAACTATGCATTACGCTTAGCTACGGCGTAAAACACTAGCGCTTGTTGAGAGGCAACTCAATAGTTATCTTATTTTTCTTGTTTTATTTTCTGTTTTCTTGTGTCCACACAATTATTCTATTGCTATGATTGTGTTTTTATGTCTTAATTTGTGTTTGTGACAAGTAAAGCCTTTATGATGATTTGGTCGATAGTTGACTTGATTATGTGAAAAAATAGAAACTTTTGCGCCCAGTACTATAATTGTTTAAATTCACTGGAACGTGATAAAATTTTGAATATTTTACACATTATTTATATACAAATTTCCCTCATTGTACTAATTTTTCAGAATTTTTGAAGTTACAGAAGTATTGCGTTTGTTTAGATCATTACAGACTGTTCGGTTTTTGATATATTCTATTTTCATTACATAGTTTGCTTGTTTTAATGATGCTATAGATTATATTGGGGGTATAAGTCATGGAGAAGTTAGAATACAGTAGGTAATATGCAGTATTAAAATATGAATGGGTTGAGAACAATACCTAAAGTTTATGATTTGCTTATTATACTAACGGATCTCATAAGGTTTATGTTGAATTTTGTGTGCTGAAGTTTTCAAGTTTTGGGTGAAATCACGATGGATCGAGGAATAAGGAGTGGCAAGACCCTAAGCTTGGGGATGTCCAAGGCACCCTAACGTAATATTCGAGGACAACCAAGCATCTAAACTTGGGGTGCCTCGGAAGTCATCCCCTCTTTCGTCTACAATCCATCAGTATATTACTTGAAGCTATATTTTTATTCATCACATGATATGAGTTTTGTTTGGAGCGTCGTGTATTATATGAGTCTTTGTTTTATTTGATTTTTAGTTTGTCATAATCATCACTTGCTGCACACACACACCTTTTGAGAGGGACACACATTTATTCATGATTTGTTAGAATATTCTATGTGCTTCACTTATATCTTTTGAGCTAGGCACTTACTCTAGTGCTTCATTTATATTTTTTAGAGCACGACGATGGTTATATTTTAAAGAAATAGTTGTACTCTTATGCTTCACTTATATCTTTTTAGAGTCTAATAAATAGTAATGATAATATGCATAGGTTATGAAATTAGTCCTAATACGATAGATATTCAAAAGAGATATAATAAAAACTTTCATGTAGAGGGCATGGCGTCATGAGTCATGGCGCTATAGTATGGTACATAGCGGCCCCCGCGCAAGCGCTATGAAAAATATTAAATTAAAAAATATTTACAAAGTAGGGTCAAATCGTGCTAAGAGCATCTATAACAAGATATACCAAAACCCGCCCTCAAACTCTACGGAGGCACCCAGGTGCGTCCGCGCACAGTGACTAGTCAACATCCATTCCAACCACATACCTCAAACTCAAATCCATACTAGATCATGCAACACACAAAAGCTATGTAAATATATGCTACGTAGATAAACCTAGCCTACTCGTCGTCGGAGATGTAGACGACGCCTGTTTCCTAGGGGGATGGCAGCCTCCCGCAACTGCTCCGGCTCCTTGTCGGACTTCATGTCCGAGAAGATTGCATCCACCTCCGCTCGCCGATCACGGATGTAGTGGCGGTTCGCCTCCACCTTCGCCTTGGAGCAGATGGACTCCATGATGGCTTGCTGCTCCACCGCCTCATCCGCTTGGGCGACCTCATATTCGCTAAGCGTGTCGGCCATGCCGGATCCGGCTTGGGCAACCAGAAGCACCTAATCCGCCTGTTGTCCTCCTCCTCCATCGCTGCGTCCAACGCCTGCTCCTCCACCTCCTCCTCCTCATGCTTCGGAGAGTCCGGAGGCAGGCTAGCTGCAATCTGAGCCTCATGTCGTGCCCGAAGCTGTTTTAGGAATAGCAGCCGGCGCGCATGAGCGAGCATAGTGTAGGTCGTTATTTGTTGCAGACAGCGAGTTGCGAGCGAATGGGTGGGTGGGTGGTGGCGCGGAGGGGAGGGAAATGGGACGCAGCTAGGGTTGGGGTCGTCCAACTTAAATAGATGGACTTGGGCTTGAGGCGGCGTGCTATAGTGTCCACATAAAAAATCGGAGGAGACCCACTGGACCGATGGGTTTCTGAGTGTTTCTACATGGGTCCCTATGGTGTGATGGACGCGCCTGGGTCTCCCATATCCATCACAGATATAGGTTGCATACGAGGGGTGCTGCCTGCCCGGGCATACGCGGCCGATACGAAGAGCCCGGCTGGACCGGGTCGTCTGCCCGAGCATATAGGGAAGGGGGTTGGGTGCTGTAGATGCTCTAGTCTCTCGGTTAAACGTTAAAACAGTGATTTTGGACGGCAATGGAAGAGATTCAAGATGCCAGTGGACAGCGCCAGGTTAGTGCGGACCATGGACAGCGAAAGCGCTGGGCGTCTTGTGTTGTGCCATCTCCGGGCGATGCAAGATGCCTTTCTCGGCTCCAAAATCGCATGTGGTCCAAGTCGCCGGCGGATCGACAGCATGCCCGGCCGTCCGCCTCATTCACGGCCCCCGGGTCACGAGTCCGTTCCGAGGCCAGCTGCCCTGGTCAAGCCCAAATGGGACCGGGTACATGATCCAAATGGGAAACACTGTTTTTTTGCACGATATATACAAGTGTCTGTCGTCGTCTTCCAGACCGAAAGAAACACTATTATTCGGTGCCCGTGAGGAGGAGCCAACCACACGGTGCGGCAGTACTGCACAAGAAGCATACGCAGAGATAGATGATGGGGAGTGGAAGGTCACTGCTCTCCGAGCAGCAGGGACTTGACGATGGCGTCGGCCATCTCCTGGACAACGGGGAAGAGGTGTCCGGACTTGGGGAGCTCGTGGTAGACTACCCACGGGAGCCCCTCGCTGATGTACCTCGACAGGATGACCGGCACGATGCGGTCCTCCGCGCCATGCCAGAGGTGCACCTTGCCTTCGCCGCCGGCGAACGGGTCCTTGAGGTTCAGGGGGCTCCAACCCCACTTCCCGAACCCGACCATCATGTCGCGGTGCAGGCAGTAGTACTCCCCCTGCTGCCTTATCATCGTCTGCGAGACGCACAAACGGACCAGAGAAATGAACCGTCAGTTCAGTTACACGGGGATTTTGTATCCAGCTTAACCATGCCAGGTGCTTGTTACCATACGTACCATGTAGGTTCGCATTCCAAACTTCTCCATGAGCTTCGCGTCTTCTTCGGACAGGAGCGCAGGGTTGTAGGCGATGACGCTGGAGGCCGGGAAGAGCTTCTGGGTGTTCCACCAGTAGGTCAGCCATGGCAGATGGTGGGAGACCCAGACCGCCCATTGGTCCCGTGGGAGCTGCTGGTACCAGGCGTCCCATGACACGTTCGACGGCAAGCCGGACCACCAGTAGTTGCCCACCGGCCCGAGAATGGCCACCCCGGAGAGCCTGTTGCACCACGGTGGAACAAACATTCAGACCTGAAGCCTTGGATGTTGCAGTGAAGAAAGATGCACGGTGATCAGCTTGATAAGTTCATGATGCCGTGTTACCTGTGAGGGATGTACTTGAGGCAGCTCCACATGATTTCGCCGCCCATAGAGAAGCCGATGAGGTGGAATTTGGAGCCCAGCTGCAGGTTGTCGGCCAGCTCCTCGATGTCGAGGGCGATGCTCTTCTCGGACGCTGCCGGGTCAGGGTCGCTCTCACCATACCCAGGCCGGTCGAAGGACAGCAGGTAGATGCCCAGCTCTTGGGCCAGCTCCTGTACCAGATTTCACCAGTCCATGTCGTGACAATCACTTCGTGTCAGCATGAAAAGATTGTTCGATCCTTAACATGATTCTTAAGATAATAATTATGTACCGGGGAAACTTGAAGCACGTCGTATCTGCAGGAGTCGAATCCATGGACAAAAATGATCTTGTACTTGGCCTCCTCCTTTGGGACGCCAGATTCCAGGTATGCCAAATGCCTGCCGTCTTTGAGCTTTGTTCTTGATGCTGTAACAGGGGGGGCACCCGGCGAGCCAACGATTTTCGGAGCCGGAGGCTGAAGCTGCTTGTACAGCAGCGCCGCCAGGAACACAAACAGAGCTAGAGAGAGCTTCCACGCCATGCCTGTGAAATGAGATAGCAAACACGTGAAATCAGTGCTGTGTCACTGCAATTTGAACTTCTGCGCCTCGTTTAAATTAGTGCACAGATTGTAAGATGTCTTCTGGCTTAAGAGATGGATTGTTTCAACTTAGCTTTTGACATAAATCAGAGATGGAAGGTTTGAACATGCACCAAGTTGCAACGTCATAAAGTTCTACTAGAAGGTTTGATATTACAGTACAGGTCCAACATGACACCAATGCTTTCGTGACATTTTCAATATGAGAGATTGTAGAACCTATCTGGAGATATTTTCATGACATTGACAGCACCAGCATTAGAATTTCTGAATAAGTCTTGTTGTTGTGGACAAATTGGTGAATCAGGCATTCAGACGTATTGAAACCATTATACCAAGAGAAAATCTCCCAAATGATTGGCAGATCAATGAAGTCTGAAGGAAAGCATAGTAGGTCCCACGAAATAATTAAGTATGCCATGCATCTGTGATCTGTCAGCTAAGAAACAGATAGAAGCAAAAGATAGAATAATCTACTAGTAGTAGTATCATCTTAAACTGTCAGTTTCAAGCATAGGTTCATCCACTGTCAACTCGATCCCTGCATGGAATAAATAATGAAGGTTTGATTGTCTGATAGTGCTATGCCCTAAGAAATCAAATCAAGATCTGATCTTCAACGTGTGGTTTGTGATCGGTGATTCTAAGGCTTCTAGCTGTACTCCTTTCGTTTCCAGACAGAAGGGCTCAAATCCCAAATTATTCTTCTCTCTCTCAAAAATAAATAAATAAATGAGTGCAGACGTTTGCGTGTGCTCTCTCCATGACTTAAAATAGTATTTCATTATCATAACCACCATAATATCATGTTTATTTGTAATAATACACTAATATATAAATCCACGCAAGTCACGAGGTAAACCCTCATGGGTCATGTATTCGAGAACCACGCAACACACTCTGTCAACACTTATGCGACTTACTAGAGTTTTGAATGCAGTAATTCTTTTCCTCTGAGAAAATGACACCATATGCTTTGCAGGAAAACAACACCAGGATTTGAAATTGAAAAGTGGTCAATGAAATTTCTACGACAGATGTAGAGTGGTATGAAATTTTTGCGACAAAACTTTGGACATGGGACGCAGGAAAGGTAAGTTACTTTGAATATTCTAGCAAGGGGAAATGTTCTGAACACTATGCAGTTTAGCAACAGATCTGAAAGGATACCCAACTCTGAAGAGTTTCTACAGAAAATTGAAAGTTCAACTATACCAGGTTCCTTTGTGAGCCAGGAAGCGGTTGAAATCAAAAGATATAGAACAACTATGTCATCTTGGACTGCCGGTTTAATGCCGATGTTCATCAGGTAGCGCTACTGAATCATTCTCTCAAGAAGAGTAATCTAACTGGGTCATCTAGAATCAAGCGACAAAAACTGGCGTAAATTTCTGAAACCGAGCAACTATTTTATTCCCCTGGGAAGCAAACTTGTACACAAATTTTGCAGGGAATCCAGGATGACTCCTTCACCTATTGTCTTTATTTGGATTTATACATGTGAATAACTTGCTTGGTGAATAAATTTGTACTGCTAAAAAGTGGCAAGGACGGGGAATCAGGTATATTACGATGCTAAGGATTTGTAACATGAATTAAGTCGTGTTTTTCAACTGGTTCAGACGAGTGCAAGAAGGAACAAAAACTACTACTATTTGGAGGCAACAAACAGAGGTGCACTTCACTTATGACCGGACAATCTCGCGAATCACGTCGTTACACGTCGTCGTAAGAGCAAATCCAGCACTACTCGCGATCAAAGAAGCAAGAAGGCAACCGGGCGGATCACATGGCACCGCAGGTCCAGAGCAACACATAAGAGTCAGGCAAAACCGCCAAGCATAAGGCGTAAACAACAAAGAGATTAGGAGAGGACGGAGGGGTGTGCGTGCGTACCGCCTCCGCCGGAGGCCGGCGCCGGCGTTGGAGGCCGCTTGGCGGCGGAGTCGGCCATCGATCGGCTGCGGCGGTAGCAGCGAAGGGCGGGGTGGCGAGCAGGCAAGTTCCACGAGTACGACGGCGGTGGGCGGTGGCCCTGTCCCCGCTGCCTTTAACAACTTGGCCGTGCTTCCTGACGGCCGCTACTGGTGGTAATGGCCTCTCTTGGCCTTGTATTAAATCAGGGCTGTACACTAGGGCCCCGCGTCTGTAGCAGGGCCGAGACAATCTGGGTCAGAGTCGATTTCAAAGGCCTCCCAAAGTGGGTATCTCTTGAAAGATACTACTCGTGACGGCAGACTTCTGCTCAGAATGCGATGTACAAATGTGCTTGGGGCAGCCCACGCCCTAGCTAAACTTTCCTATCAACATTTTGGACCCTCCTCGACTTTTCACGAATACGCTGGGTGCGTATCTTTTCATTAATAGATAGAAATAATGTTACAGAGTGTCTCGTCAATGCATACACAGAGGCGCATAGACAAAAATTGGGAGCAGCAATGAGGGGTTGCTCAGCCCCTAGAGCAACAAGCGACTGTGTTAAGATCATGGCAAAAAAAAAAGACTATTAAGATCATACCCAGACCCTTAGCACCAGCGTTAGTCCATTGCCACGCCTCGTCTTTGATTTCCTGCAGCACACACGCCGCGGAGGGTCTCTCGCCATCGAAAACACATCATTTTTTTTCTTCTGAAAGAAAGACCATAAAGGAGGCCCCCTACAATATAATTGGTATAACATACCTAAATAATAAGGGCATCTCCAGCCGTTGCCCCCCCTCAGGACGCATAAAAATCACCCCAGAGCCGGCGATACAATCGGCACTGGGGGGCGGTTTTGCGCCCAGTCGTCGCCCCCAGCTCGCCCCCAGGCATCGAAATTGGCCCACTTTGCAGCCCAATTTCGGCGAATAAAGGGCCCATATGGACGAGAATAGGCCTATATTCGGCGTGGTTTCGCCGTGTCTCGGCGTTCAATTATCAACACAATTATTTCTTATCACATATTTCATCACAGAAAAATCAAATACTTCAACAAAATAGTACAACAACAAATAGTTCAATACAAATTATATAGTTCAACAAATAAAAACTCGTATTTCATCACACGGCGTCCCCCTTGAGCCTCCATAGGTGCTCAATCAGATCTTTCTGCAGTTGATGATGCACCTGTGGGTCTCGGATCTCCTGACGCATACTGAGATAGGCAGTCCAAGTTGCCGGTAGATGGTGATCAACTTCGGCTAAAGAACCCTGCCTGTAGTATGGTTCAGTGTCAAACACTAGGTCTTCTTGCTCGCTCTCGATGATCATGTTGTGCAAGATGACACAGCAAGTCATAATCTCCCACATTTGATCTTTGGACCAGGTCTGAGCGGGGTACCGAACAACGGCGAATCGAGATTGGAGCACACCAAATGCCCGCTCGACATCCTTCCTGCAAGCCTCCTGAACTTTCGCAAACCAGGCGTTCTTGCCTCCTGCCGCAGGGTTTGAGATCGTCTTCACAAATGTCGACCATCTCGGATACATGCCATCTGCTAGGTAGTACCCCTTGTTGTATTGGTGCCCATTGATCTCGAAGTTCACCGGAGGAGAATGGCCCTCAACGAGCTTGGCAAAAACAGGAGAGCACTGCAGCACGTTGATGTCATTGTGAGTTCCTGGCATACCAAAGAAGGAGTGCCAAATCCAAAGGTCCTGTGTGGCTACCGCCTCAAGCACCACACTGCAACCGCCTTTGGCGCCTTTGTACATCCCCTGCCAACCAAATGGGCAATTCTTCCATTTCCAATGCATGCAGTCGATGCTTCCAAGCATCCCAAGAAATCCTCTTGCTGCATTCTGGGCTAGGATCCGAGCAGTGTCTTCCGCATTGGGTGTTCTCAAGTATTGTGGCCCAAACACTGCCATCACTGCCCGACAGAACTTGTAGAAACACTCTATGCTGGTGGACTCGGCCATGCGCCCATAGTCGTCGAGTGAATCACTGGGAGCTCCATATGCAAGCATCCTCATCGATGTCGTGCACTTCTGGATGGAGGTGAATCCAAGAGCGCTAGTGCAATCCATCTTGCACTTGAAGTAGTTGTCGAACTCCCGGATGGAATTCACAATCCCGAGGAAGAGCTTTCGGCTCATCCGATAACGGCGCTGAAATGTTTTCTCGCCATGAAGTGGAGCATCGGCGAAGTAGTCAGAGTAGAGCATGCAGTAGCCTTCGAGACGATGCCGGTTCTTTGCTTTCACCCGCCCCGGCGTCGAGCCACCTCATCGCGGCTTTTCATTGCTCGCCAGCAGCTGGGCGAGGGCGGTGAGCACCATGAGATGCTCTTGTTCCTGGACGTCGGCCGCGGCTTCCTCCTCCAGCAGCGCGGCGAGCTCTTCCTCGTCATCCGAGTCCATCGCCGAAACAGGCAAAACGCCGAACACCTTGCGCTCGGTGGGCGTGTACACCGCTAAACCGCGCCTCCGTGGCCGGAAACGGCGGCCGGAAACGCCCAACTCCTGTGGGAGGGGCTGCCACGACGAAGCGCTGCTATTTTCTAGCGGGGAATGGCTATCTAGCGGACGGCCGTCGCCGGGATATAGCTAGTGGTGGTCGAGGGGAAGAAAACCAGGCGTGCGAGGGCGCGGGGGGTGCGAGGCGAGTCGGGGGAAGAAAACCTTGACTTTTCCCCTGTCGGTGTGGGCCAGGCGTGCTTTTCCCTAGCGCCGGAGCCTCCAACTGCTCCCCAACGCGCCGGGTTCGACCTGTGACCGCTGGGTGGAAAAAAGGTCCAAACCGGCGATTTTCGGCGTCCTGGGGGCGCGACTGGGCCGTTTTTTCGGCGCCGGCGCCGAAAAAGTGGCCTGGAGGGCCTGTTGGGCGCGCAGCTGGAGATGCCCTAAGTATCATGCCTTCAAGCTGGATGAGTGGGAAGGCATCACCTCTTTTCACCACTAGATTATGCCTTAGTCTGCAAAACACAATGATTGCGATGCTTCCACAGTGTAGCTGTGAGAATCGCGAGAGAGCCAAAACCCTTCCAGAAACGGAGGGGCGCTTTTCTGGTTGAGGATTCGCACCAGGTGAAGTAATCAAAGAGCATCGTCGCACTACAAGAAATATGTCAACTAGTGACCTTCTGCCAGTGACCCTGGAAGAATTGGTCATAGATCTATGACCATTTCAGACCAATTGGTCAAAAGCTGTTCGGGGGGCTCCAAACCCTAAACTATAACGACAATTTTGGTCAGAAAGGTCGTAATTTCCTTACACGAAATGGTCATAAAGCAGATAGCACTGGTCCACTACCTTATTTCTAGCTGATCATGACCAATATAAATGGTCATAACCTTGTAAATTGTGATGGAGTTTTGCCTATGTGTCATGTCCATGTGGCAGTTTTTGCCCTAGGTTGTGAAGCAACCTATATTTCTGTTAGTCCCAAATTCCCCAAAAAATCTCATAAATTCTCTGGGTCATATCTTCGTCAAATATGTCAAAAACCTTCCTCGCCTAGTTAAAATATAATTCAAAAATATTCATTTTTCTATTCTGTTCAGAACAACACTTTGTGAAAGAAGTACAACTTTGTCATGTCCAAATGGTATCCATTTTCTACGGCGCTTTCCTATGCCCAAATAACCATCCTCTACCAAATGCCAACTCAATCCATTCATTATTTTGAGCCCAGCTTCAATATTCGTATTTATGTCCAGTCTGGTACTTTGCAAAGCAAGTACCACCTAGGCTCCTCCTTTTGAGCTGAAAATTTGTGAAGACGGTCTTCTTAGTAACTGATCATCCTCAGCCATAACTCACGCCCATTAGCCATGTACATTTTCCGTACCGCTAATCAAACACTTGGCTGCTAATTCATGTTTGAGCATCGATCGGTCTCCTCGTGAGAATCTTATGTTGTAATTTTCTTCCTAGCACCTACCTGGGGAGTGCCCAACCCACTAGACATGCCTAGGCCACCCAGAACACATAGCAACGCCACGGTCAAGCGGTGACCACGCGGCAGGCATGCGAGTTTACGCGCTCTAGAGTTGGGGCCCTCGGCCACCGCCCAAACCTCGACGTATCGCCACCAAACCATGTATTTATGATTAAATAGGTCCTTATGTAATTAGAAATGATTTTTGGAAAAAATAAATAGCAAACTATGAGGCGGCTGCAGTTCAAATTTGACCCGCTTCCAACTGAATCGGCGGAAATTTGTCTTTTTCACGAGAGGTAGATCAAAACTTTTTACACCCAAACATTTTGTCAATTGTGCATTAAATATGTCATAGTATTTTAGAAAATTGATTTGGTCCAATTTTGCAACAATTATTTGGTAGGTCCTTCACAAAAAAACCTCCTTTCGGGCACTCAAAAAATAGAAAATGGTTTTTTCAACCAAAGAAAATGAAAACTTCCTTAGGCAACATTGTTTGCCATTCCAATATGCACCCTTGTGCATAATATGAGATCATTTGAACAAACTATGCCATGAATGTGGCCATAAGATTGATCATGTGGCTTGAAAGCCATTAATCTCCACACGTGATAGCTCGTTTCTGAGAACACTTCTTTATAATAATTGCCGTATTACAAGTTTGTTATTTTTACTGGGAACTTGGCCACATATTATGATACAATGTGAAGATTTCCTAATTTTTTAATTTTTTTGAATTTTTTATGACTGTTTCAAATTGCGGTCAAAACGACGGGAATGACCGTTTCTAGCTAGTGGTTGAATCTTGGAATTTTTTTGGTGTTTCTCTGATAAAATAGATACTTATGTACCTAGAAATGATTTTTGGAAAAAATAATTAGCAAACTATGAGGCAGCTGCAGTTCAAATTTGACCCGCTTCCAACTGAATCGGCGAAAATTTGTCTTTTTTGACGAGAGGTGGATCAAAACTTTTTACACCCAACCATTTTGTCAATTGTGCATTAAATATGTTCTAGTATTTTATAAAATTGATTTGGTCCAATTTTGCAACAATTATTTGGGAGGTCCTTCACAAAAAAAACCCTACTTTCGGGCACTCGAAAAATGGAAAATGGTTTTTTCGTCCAAAGAAAATGAAAACTTCCTAAGGCAACATTGTTTGCCATTCCAATATGCACCCTTGTGCACAATATGAGATCATTTGAACAAACTATGCCATGAATGTGGCCATAAGATTGATCAACTAGCTTGAAAGACATTGATCTCCACATGGATAGCTCGTTTCTGAGAACATTTTTTTAATAATAATTACCGTATTACAAGTTTGTTATTTTTCCTGTGAACTTGGCCACATATTATGATACAATGCGAAGGTTTCTCAATTTTTTGATTTTTTTGAATTTTTATGCCCGTTTCAAAATGCGGTCAAAACGGCGAGAATGAGCATTCCTAGCTAGTGGTTGAATCTTGAAATTTTTTTGGTGTTTCTCTGATAAAATAGATACTTATGTATCTAAAAATGATTTTTAGAAAAAATAAATAGCAAACTATGAGGCAGCTACAGTTCAAATTTGACCCGCTTCCAACTGAATGGGCGGAAATTTATCTTTTTCATGAGAGGTGGATCAAAACTTTTACACCCAACCATTTGGTCAATTGTGCATTAAATATGGTCTAGTATTTTAGAAAAAAGATTTGGTTCAATTTTGCAACAATTATTTGGGAGGTTCTTCACAAAAAAACTCCTTTTGGGCACTCAAAAAATGAAAAAATAATTTAAAAGAACTCATTTCTCGTAACTCTTTAAAAAATATTTGTCTTATTTCAATTTGTGATTATTCTGGAAAACTATAGTCAAATTTGCTGACACAGTGAGAAGTTTTTTTTTCAAATTTTCAGTTCATAATAAAATAGATAACATGATTTAGCACCTTACTCTTAGTCAATTACGACCAATTTAAATGGTCAAAATATCATACCTGTATACTGCATTCTGATTGGTCCAGGGCCTCTCACGCGGATCATAAATAAATCACCGTCGGATCCTTCTGGATCCAACGGCCCTCACCTCACCCTCTCACGGTCTCACCCACCCACAGCGAGCTACCCCTAAAAAAAAACCCCACCGCACACCACTCCTCTTTCTCCCCGCGCAGCGAACCCTAGCGCTCTCACCCTCTCCCTCCCTCTGGATCCACCGCCGCCGCACACAACTCCTCCTTCTGGATCCACCGTCGCCGCCCCCAACCCCACTCCCTCCCTCTGGATCTCGACGTGCCGCCGCCCCCTCACACTCTCACCGCCGTGGGCTGGAGGTGCAACACTGGATCCAGTCCAGGGCACCACCATCATACAGCACCACCACCAGCCGGCGTCGTGGGTGGGGTGCTGCGCCCGACCAAGTCTGCCCCCTGCCTCCCCGTGCCCGACCGCTCGCTCCGCCTCAACCTCGCCGTCTCCAAGGACCTGCGCCGCCGCCTCTAGGATCACGTCTTCGCGCTCAAGGAGGACTCCACGCTGCCGCCCGTCGCATCGACCTCATCAGGGTCAGTCCCTTTCCCCCCTTCCCCACTTCCCTGTCCATTCTGCTGTGGTCCGCCCTGACGGATCGAAATGGCCCCTGACTCACAGATCTCTCCCGTCCCCTCCTCCCCTCGCAGCGGCCGCCCTGCTCGCGTTGTTCCAGCAGTGGGGTCTCCGGTGCGGCCCGACGGTGAACCCGGGGCACCCGTGCGGGACGCGGGATTGGATCGAGTCCTTTGCGCAGAATGCGTCCGTCGGCTGCAGCTGCGACCGCTGGCCCGTGTGCCGCATCACGCACCTGTTCGTTCCCTATCTTCCCCGCTCGCCCGAGGCCTCTGGCTTTTCAGTTTTCCCGGTGCCTTTGCTTGTGGATTGACGGCTGGGCTCTGGATCATGCAGGAACATCACTGGATTCTGGAATCTGACCGAGATCCCGCCGGAGCTCTTCAACTCGACGGAGCTGGTCTCTCTGTGAGTCATGGCATTGGTGTCTGTTGCTGTGCAAACTGCTTACACTAGGCAATGCGAGAATTAACCAGCCTACTAGAAGTAGGACAATGAGGTTGGATCACTGTGCAAACTGCTTACACTAGGCATACCTCCCTTTTGAAGCCGGCGTGCAAACTGCTTACACTAGGCATTGGTGTCAATTTGCTCTAGTCCTGTTCCATCTAGCCGTTCTGATATGTCAATTTGCTCTAGTCCTGTTCCATCTAGCCGTTCTGATATGTCAATTTGCTCTAGTCCTGTTCGATTTGTATGGATCTAAGAACAATTCCTTAGGGCTGAAATTATAAATGTATACGGCAACAAATTCTTGTGGTTCTAAATTTGCTGAAATTGCAAATGTGTCTGAGAACAAATTATTAATAGAATTCTTGGGGTTGCTGAAATTAGAATATTAATAGACTGCGTTGACGACTCTGCTTCATTTTACTGTGATGCCGAATAAATCATATGTAATGGTTCAAGGTACAAGGGGAATTCGCTGGCCCAGATGAGGAGCCAAAGCAACACCAAGTCACAGTTTCACACGCCGCTTCTAAGGGGAGATATGCAAGGTAATAAACTCCTAACATCTTCAGTTTTTTTCTGGGTTGCTCTTTGTTCAACACCACCGTGCATGGTCATTTTGCATTCTAAAATGTGATTTCCAGATCTATAGCTCAAATACTGTGGTTCCCAGTGTTAACTTGTCCGTTGTTGTTTATATTCCAAACTGTTTTCCCTGAAAAATGGGTATCATAAATTCTTCTGTTCCCATGTGGTTAGCCTGATTTTGTTCTTAAAAAGTAAACATTCTACACTGCAGGGTGCATTAGTGATTGGCTAAGAACAATACTGAAAAAAGAGCAGTCTATTCATTCCAAAAACATTCTCTGATTCTAAAATTTACTGAAATTAGAATAAAATATACACAATGTGTTGATAACTCTGTTCCCTTCACTATATTCTATTTAACACATGTGTTCTGGTTCAGGTTTAAAGAGAATTTGAATGCCAAGCCACTGGAGACGAAGCAAAACCACCATCAAGTTGCTGTCTCATGCGCCGCTTCAAAAGGGAGGTATGCAAGTTGAACACTCCTAACCTCTTACTTATTTCTTTTTGGATTGCTCATTGGTGTCTGCTGTGCAAACTGCTTACACTAGGCATTGGTGTCTGTTTCTGTGCAAACTGCTTACACTAGGCATTGGTGTCCCTCCACTCCTCACAGCGCCCCCCTCTTCCTCCCTCCCGCCATTTCAAGTTTGGATCCGTGATTGCAGCTCCTCTTTTCTGTAATTGCAGCAATGTCGCTTGATGAGTTGATGTCGTTCATGATGTGATGTTCTGTATGCATATCAAGGTGCCTAACAACTACCAGCAGTTCATGAGCATCCCGACTGCCCATGTTAACTCCGCCTCCTACTTCTCGACGGACGCTGCATCCTTCCCCGGCAGGCTGGCAATGGCTGCGTGCCTGCGCCCTGCTGCTTCCACGCCGGTGTCGGCCACCGCGCCCAGTCGCCATGGCCAGCGGCAGCAGTCTCCTCGGCGGCCGGCAGTGTGCAGGTGTGCACCCTGGCACTGGGGACTGGAGGCGTGCAACATAGAAGGCCAGCAGCTAGTAGCTGAGCAGCTGTACAAAGCCGGAGGTAAGATTGAGGTGGACCAGATTGCTAATTTCTACCCAGTACAGTACATGTTCGTTGTTTGCTAGAGAGTTGAGAGCTACCCAGTGCAAAGATGATGAATCCCAGCTTGTACAAATAAATGAATGATAAGCAGGCTAAGCAACATAATAACCAGGCTTCAGTTGTCTCCTAATTGCTATCCAGTACAGTACATGAACACATTCACATATTTGTTGAACTTCTCAATGCATGTACTATGTAGGCTTGAGACTGAGTTGCTTCTCAGGGTCAAGCTGGTGGGAGGGGTTTAGTGCATCCATGGTACTTGATATTAGATGTAATTTTTGTTATGATTATTAAGGAATGGGCAGCTAGTGATCTGTGTGGTTCTAGTGACAGGGCAGCTAGTGATCTGTGTGGTTCTAGTGACAGGGCAGCTGCAGATGTAGACTACGGTGATGTGCACCGATAGTACTACAGTAGTAGCAACAGACTAGCCCATCTCTGAAGAAAAGCTTGTAACAAAATTGATGCATATGATTAAACTGATGTGTTATTTGCTGTCCGCATGTTAATATGCAAACAACAACAACAGAGCTAGTGATGCAATACCTGTATAATATGAAAACAACAACAACAGAGTCCTTCTGGCTTGTGTAGGTGTCTTGCGACCTGTTCTAATTAATGTGTACAGTGCAAGCTCTTGTTTTTGTCTAAATGCGTGCACATAAGTTCAATTACCTTATGAGAAATTGTTGATGCAATTTTTTTTCTGTTTCTCAAATACAAAATAGGAAGGGGAGCCTTGGCGCAGTGGTAAAGCTGCTGCCTTGTGACCATGAGGTCACGGGTTCAAGTCCTGGAAACAGCCTCTTACAGAAATGTAGGGAAAGGCTGTGTACAATAGACCCAAAGTGGTCGGACCCTTCCCCAGACACTGCGCAAGCGGGAGCTACATGCACTGGGGCTGCCCTTCCTCAAATACAAAATAGCTTGCTCCTTCTAGTTGTGGCATCCCCGCTGTTAATCTTTATGATGTTGTTCCTCACTAATATAATATTTACTGATTATTGGTAGTCACCAGTATTCACTGATAACTATGCCTCATTTTGATTGTTCTATTGTTATTTATGCCAAAAGGTTAACATGTTCAAATTTATTTTGTTCCTGACCATTTTGTTTTATAAAATGCAGATGGTGGCCTCTATTCATGATTCGTCTTGAGCTTTAGGATGAAGAAGTTGGAAGAAGCAATGCATGCTGGATCTAGGCATGCATGCATGCTCTAGTATCCCTGCTTCTGAACCTAGCTAGGGAGGTGCATGACTTTGTTGTAACGCTGATTTTTCTGGGAATTTTGCTGTACTGGTGATTTTGCTGAGAGTTTGGTGTATATTTGCTTGCCACTATGTTTACTTGAAATTTATTTCTGGATTGGAAAATATATTGGCATTGAATCTGGGCTGAATGTATATCTATGATGTAAATATTATTTGACTTGAAGAGGCACAACCCAAATCGAGAAGTGGATAAAATGTTTATTGGACCAAGTCTATTTCGGCTTTGAAAAGGCCATGGCCCAAAATATATTAGTGGGAACAAAGGCTGAAAATTAAAAAAAATTGTATTGTAAAATGACCGAGGCCCAAAAAGGAAATGGCATGTGAAAGGCCATGACCTAGAAAATAAAAAAGGCTGAATTACTGGGCCAGGCCCATGTAGCTAGTGAAAATTAATAGAAAAATATATAAAAAGGCTCAATTAATGGGCTCGGCCCATATAAACACCGAATTGGACTGGGCTGATTCTTGTGCCACATCAGATTGCCACGTCGGATGCCTACGTGGCCTGGGGAGGCTGCTAGTGACCAAAACACAATAGTAGGCATATTTTGGTCGTAAACGTCTACGACCTTCTCACACAGAAGGTCGTTATTTTCAGTTTACGACCGCCAGCTTTTGACCTTCTGTCTTTTGGTCACAAAAAAGTCACAAATGAAAAACAATGACCTTTTAGTGACCAATAGTCAAGGTCACAAGTTGACATATTTCTTGTAGTGTCGGTGTTGTTGTAGGCACCATGAGGGAACGTCGTGTCAAGCCTGCAGAGAAAAGGGACATCCTGCGAGAAGATGTTGGATCGTTTCCTGGCTTTGATCACAAAAGAGGCATTGGGCATGATGGGCAAGCAATGTTGCTGGAGATGATTCGCCGTCTAGCAGTGATCCTGGTCCGCTAACCAGATGAAGAATCAGATGCGAAGAAGAGCCCAAACTCGCCAGGTCATGCGCCAATGTGGCGAAGGAGTAGAGTCTGGGAATAGTTGCAAGTAGCAATATTTTGGAGAATACACACCAGATGAGGTCCATTGCCACCGGATCACGTCCGGGTCAGGTCCAAGAGAGATGAGTTGGATTTTGCGCCATAGATCGATGTATTCAATAGTCGCCGCGACACCCATGGCTCCGCGAATGTCCTGAAGCATCACATGCCAGACATTGTTTTTTAGCTTGTGAGGAACCAAGGTGGAGAGAGAAGGGGCGAGCTCGACGATTGATCGCCCCTCGAGCCAGTCATCTGCCAAGAATCGACACGTGCGACCATCACCAAGATACCAAGTTGTGGATACACGAACAAATTGTCTAACCTAGGGATCACAGGGGAGATGAAGCTGGTGCCATGGTCTCGACGCATCAGTCGCCTGCAGCCATAACCAACGAGTGTGGAGGGCACTCCCAGTGCGCCTCAAGTCATGGATTCCCAATCCACCTAGCTTGATAGGGCGACAAACTCTTTCCCAGTTGACTAGATAGTGGCCTCCGCAGGCATCAGGTTTGCCATGCTAGAGAAAGTCACAAATCCCGTTGATCTTCAGTATGGTTGCGTTGAGAGCCATAGCGAGCAGCAAGTGCGCCAACATGGCAGAGAGAACATGCCTAGCAAGAGCGAGACACTCCCCTCTTGACAGAAGAGATGCACGCCACGTGGGTGATATCCTGGCCATACGCTCCACAAGCGGTAGAAGGGTGGTGGTCGATGGTTTCTGAATGGAAATAGGCAAGCCAAGGTAGGTCATCGGGAAGGAAGCCACCGGGCAGACTAGCGCATCCCCAATTTCAACGATCTGCTCAGGCAAGCATCTGTTGGGGATGACAGAGCTTTTATGGAAGTTAGTGTGGAGACCAGATACCTGGAGGAACTCATGCATGATGACGATGATGTTGTCGGCGTATGGGGACACGCTCAAAGCTGCGTGGCGGTCGGTGAGGCGCCAAAGAACACCATATCGCATAGTGTGCATCAGCAGGGATTTGAGAGAGCCGATCACCCATGTGAACAACATTGGGGATCGCCTTGCCACAGGCCTTTGACATGAAAAATTGGGGGTCCTGGTGTCTCGTTGATGAGTACCCAAGAGCTCGATACCCATTCTCGCCATCAACATCCAAATCCTAGATGTCACATTGTCTCGAGGAGAAGAAGGAAGGAGAAGGAGTCAGATGCGCTGGATATTTCAAGCTTCAAGCGAACCCTGGGCACCTTGAGATTATGCAATAGACGCACGGTTTGCTACACCACGATGGAATTTTCATGGATGCTATAGCCGGCAATGCTTGCGCTTTGGCTGGAAGACACCAGATCACCCAGTCATGGATCCAGACGGAGTGAGAGCACCTTCGCGAACAGCTTAGCAAGCAGGTGGATTAGACTAAAAGGTCTATAGTCAAACAAGGAAGATGCATCTTGTTTCTTGGGCACAAGAGTGAGCATGGCCTCGTTCGGCTTCTGAAATCCATGGCCGTTGAGCTAAAACAACTTATCAAAGGCTTCACAAATATCCTTTTTGATCACGGGCCAGCAGACCTGCAAAAATTCAAGGGTAAATCTGTTAGGGCCCGACGCCTTCCCGACAGGCAACAATTTGGCTTCCAGATTTCCGCCTTGGTGAATGGATGAAGATAAGTCGAACTCACGTGTATCCAGCGCTCCCAGATGAATGGAGTATTCCTGATTGTCAGGGGAACAACCAATGGGTGAGAAGTGGGAGAATGTAGCCTCCGCCATAGCTGCCTCGTCGGACGCGGTGTTGATGACCCACAAGTATAGGGGATCTATCATAGTCCTTTCAATAAGTAAGAGTGTCGAACCCAACGAGGAGCAGAAGGAAATGATAAGCGGTTTTCAGCAAGGTATTCTCTGCAAGTACTGAAATAAGTGGTAACAGATAGTTTTGTGATAAGATAGATTGTAACGAGCTACAAGTAACAAAAGTAAATAAAATGCAGCAAGATGGCCCAATCCTTTTGTAGCAAAGGACAAGCCAGAACAAACTCTTATAATAGGAAAAATGCTCCCGAGGACACATGGGAATATCGTCAAGCTAGTTTTCATCACGTTCATATGATTCACGTTCGATACTTTGATAATTTGATATGTGGGTGGACCGGTGCTTGGGTGCTGTTCTTACTTTAACAAGCATCCGACTTATGATTAACCTCTATTGCAAGCATCCGCAACTACAACAAAAGTATTAAGGTAAACCTAACCATAGCATGAAACATATGGATCCAAATCAGCCCCTTACGAAGCAACACATAAACTAGGGCTTAAGCTTCTGTCACTCTAGCAACCCATCATCTACTTATTACTTCCCAATGCCTTCCTCTAGGCCCAAATAATGGTGAAGTGTTATGTAGTCGACGTTCACATAACACCACTAGAGGTTAGACAACATACATCTTATCAAAATATCAAACGAATACCAAATTCACATGACTACTCATAGCAAGACTTCTCCCTTGTCCTCAGGAACGAACGTAATTACTCACAAAGCATATTCATGTTCATAATCAGAGGGGTAATAATATGCATATAGGATCTGAACATATGATCTTCCACCAATTAAACCAACTAGCATCAACTACAAGGAGTAATCAACACTACTAGCAACCTACTAGCACCAATACCGGACTTTGAGACAAGAATTGGATACAAGAGATGAACTAGGGTTTGGAGATGAGATGGTGCTGGTGAAGATGTTGATGGAGATTGCCCTCTCCCGATGAGAGGAGCGTTGGTGATGACGATGGTGATGATTTCCACCTCCGGGAGGGAAGTATCTGTTGGGGAACGTTGCAGAAAATTAAAATTTTTCCTACGGTTTCACCAAGATCCATCTATGAGTTCATCTAAGCAACGAGTCAAGGGAGTGAGTTTGCATCTACATACCACTTGTAGATCGAGTGCGGAAGCGTTCAAGGGGATGGTGATGATGGAGTCGTACTCGTCGTGATTCGGATCACCGATGACCAAGTGCTGAACGGACAGCACCTCCGCGTTCAACACACGTACGGGACGGACGACGTCTCCTCCGTCTTGATCCAGCAAGGAGGAAGGAGAGGTTGAGGAAGGCAGATCCAACGGCAGCACGACGGCGTGGTGTAGTTGGTGCAGCAGTACTCCGACAGGGCTTCGCCAAGCACGTACGGAGGAGGAGAGGTGTTGGGGAGGGGAGGGGCTGCGCCTTGAGTTGTGTCGTCATGCTGCCCTCCCCTCACCCCTCTATTTATAGGGGAAGGGGCAAGGGGGGCCGGCCCCTCTAGATGGGATCTAGAGGGGGGGCGGCGGCCAGGGAGGGGTGGCTTGCCCCCCAAGCAAGGGGGGTGCGCCCTTTAGGGTTTCCCCCCCAACCCTAGGCGCATGGGCCCAAGGTGGGGGGCGCGCCCAGCCCTCCAGGGGCTGACTCCCTGCCCCTTGCGGCCCATGTGGTCCTCTGGGAGGGGTGGCCCCTCCCGGTGGACCCCCGGAACCCCTCCGGTGGCCTCAGTACAATACCGATAGGATCTCGAATTCTTCTGGTGTCCGTATGACAACTTCTCATATATAAAACTTCACCTCCGGACCATTCCGGAACTCCTCGTGACGTCCGGGATCTCATCCGGGACTCCTAACAACTTTCGGTAATCACATACAAGTCTTCCTAATAACCCTAGCGTCACCGAACCTTAAGTGTGTAGACCCTACGGATTCGGGAGACATGTAGACATGACCGAGACTCTCCGGTCAATAACCAACAGCGGGATCTGGATACCCATGTTGGCTCCCACATGCTCCTCGATGATGTCATCGGATGAACCACGATGTCGAGGATTCGATCAAACCCCATATACAATTCCCTTTGTCAATCGGTACGTTACTTGCCCGAGACCCGATCGTCGGTATCCCAATACCTTGTTCAGTCTCGTTACCGGCAAGTCACTTTACTTGTACCGTAATGCATGATCCCGTGATCAACCACTTGGTCACTTTGAGCTCATTATGATGATGCATTACCGAGTGGGCCCAGAGATACCTCTCCGTCATACGGAGTGACAAATCCCAGTCTCGATCCGTGTCAACCCAACAGACACTTTCGGAGATACCTGTAGTGCACCTTTATAATCACCCAGTTACGTTGTGACGTTTGATACACCCAAAGCACTCCTACGGTATCCGGGAGTTACACGATCTCATGGTCGAAGGAAGAGATACTTGACATTGGAAAAGCTCTAGCAAACGAACTAACCGACCTTTGTGCTATGCTTAGGATTGGGTCTTGTCCATCACATCATTCTCCTAATGATGTGATCCCGTTATCAACGACATCCAATGTCCATAGCCAGGAAACCATGACTATCTATTGATCACAACGAGCTAGTTAACTAGAGGCTCACTAGGGACATATTGTGGTCTATGTATTCACACGTGTATTACGATTTCCGGATAATACAATTATAGCATGAATAAAAGACTAGTATCATGAACAAAGAAATATAATAATAACACTTTTATTATTGCCTCTAGGGCATATTTCCAACAGTCTCCCACTTGCACTAGAGTCAATAATCTAGTTACATTGTGATGAATCAAACACCCATAGAGTTCTGGTGTTGATCATGTTTCGCTCACGAGAGAGGTTTAGTCAATGGATCTGCGACATTCATATCCGTATGTACTTTGCAAATTTCTATGTCTCCATCTTGAACATTCTCACGGATGGAGTTGAAACGACGCTTGATGTGCCTGGTCTTCTTGTGAAATCTGGGCTCCTTCGCAAGGGCAATAGCTCCAGTATTGTCACAGAAAAGTTTGATCGGCCCCGACGCATTGGGTATGACTCCTAGGTCGGTGATGAACTCCTTCACCCAAATAGCTTCATGCGCTGCCTCCGAGGCTGCCATGTACTCCGCTTCACATGTAGATCCCGCCACTACGCTCTGCTTGCAGCTGCACCAGCTTACTGCTCCACCATTCAACATATACACGTATCCGGTTTGTGACTTAGAGTCATCCAGATCTGTGTCAAAGCTAGCGTCGACGTAACCCTTTACGACGAGCTCTTCGTCACCTCCATAAACGAGAAACATGTCCTTTGTCCTTTTCAGGTACTTCAGGATATTCTTGACCGCTGTCCAGTGTTCCTTGCCGGGATTACTTTGGTACCTTCCTACCAAACTTACGGCAAGGTTTACATCAGGTCTGGTACACAGCATGGCATACATAATAGATCCTATGGCTGAAGCATACGGGATGACACTCATCTCTTCTATATCTTTTGCCGTGGTCGGGCATTGAGCCGAGCTCAATCTCACACCTTGCAATACAGGCAAGAACCCCTTCTTGGACTGATCCATTTTGAACTTCTTCAAAATTTTATCAAGGTATGTGCTTTGTGAAAGACCTATGAGGCGTCTCGATCTATTTCTATAGATCTTGATGCCTAATATATAAGCAGCTTCTCCAAGGTCCTTCATTGAAAAACACTTATTCAAGTAGGCCTTAATGCTGTCCAAGAATTCTATATCATTTCCCATCAAAACTATGTCATCTACATATAATATGAGAAATGCTACAGAGCTCCCACTCACTTTCTTGTAAACGGAGGCTTCTCCATAAGTCTGCATAAACCCAAACGCTTTGATCATCTCATCAAAGCGAATGTTCCAACTCCGAGATGCTTGCACCAGCCCATAAATGGATCGCTGGAGCTTGCATACTTTGTTAGCATTCTTAGGATTGACGAAACCTTCTGGCTGCATCATATACAGCTCTTCCTTAAGATAAACGTTAAGGAATGCCGTTTTGACGTCCATCTGCCATATCTCATAATCATAGTATGCGGCAATTGCTAACATGATTCGGACGGACTTAAGCTTCGCTACGGGAGAGAAAGTCTCTTCGTAGTCAATCCCTTGAACTTGCCGATAACCCTTAGCGACAAGTCGAGCTTTATAGATGGTGACATTACCATCCGCGTCCGTCTTCTTCTTAAAGATCCATTTGTTTTCTATCGCTCGCCGATCATCGGGCAAGTCAGTCAAAGTCCATACTTTGTTTTCATACATGGATTCTATCTCGGATTTCATGGCTCCAAGCCATTTGTTGGAATCTGGGCCCGCCATCGCTTCTTCATAGTTCGAAGGTTCACCGTTGTCTAACAACATGATTTCCAGGACAGGGTTGCCGTACCACTCTGGTGCGGAACGTGTCCTTGTGGACCTACGAAGTTCAGTAGCAACTTGATCCGAAGTACCTTGATCATCATTATTTTCCTCTTCAGTTGGTGTAGGCATCACAGGAACATTTTCCTGGGCTGCACTACTTTCCCGTTCAAGAGGTAGTACTTCATCGAGTTCTACTTTCCTCCCACTTACTTCTTTCGAGAGAAACTCTTTTTCCAGAAAGGATCCGTTCTTGGCAACAAAGATCTTGCCCTCGGATCTTAAGTAGAAGGTATACCCAATGGTTTCCTTAGGGTATCCTATGAAGACGCATTTTTCCGACTTGGGTTCGAGCTTTTCAGGTTGAAGTTTCTTGACATAAGCATCGCATCCCCAAACTTTTAGAAACGACAACTTAGGTTTCTTCCCAAACCATAATTCATACGGTGTCGTCTCAACGGATTTAGACGGTGCCCTATTTAAAGTGAATGTAGCTGTCTCTAGAGCGTATCCCCAAAATGATAGTGGTAAATCGGTAAGAGACATCATAGAACGCACCATATCTAATAGAGTGCGATTACGACGTTCGGACACACCGTTACGCTGAGGTGTTCGAGGCGGCGTGAGTTGTGAAACGATTCCACATTTCCTTAAGTGTGTACCAAATTCGTGACTTAAGTATTCTCCTCCACGATCTGATCGTAGGAATTTTATCTTTCGGTCACGTTGATTCTCTACCTCATTCTGAAATTCCTTGAACTTTTCAAAGGTCTCAGACTTGTGTTTCATTAAGTAGACATACCCATATCTACTCAAGTCATCAGTGAGAGTGAGAACATAACGATATCCTCCGCGAGCCTCAACGTTCATTGGACCGCACACATCGGTATGTATGATTTCCAACAAGTTGGTTGCTCGCTCCATTGTTCCGGAGAACGGAGTCTTGGTCATCTTGCCCATGAGGCATGGTTCGCATGTGTCAAACGATTCACAATCGAGAGACTCCAAAAGTCCATCAGCATGGAGTTTCTTCATGCGCTTGACACCAATGTGACCAAGGCGGCAGTGCCACAAGTATGTGGGACTATCGTTATCAACTTTACATCTTTTGGTATTCACACTATGAATATGTGTAACATTACGCTCGAGATTCATTATGAATAAACCATTGACCATAGGGGCATGACCATAAAACATATCTCTCATATAAATAGAACAACCATTATTCTCGGATTTAAATGAGTAGCCATCTCGTATCAAACGAGATCCAGATACAATGTTCATGCTCAAACTTGGCACAAAATAACAATTATTAAGGTTTATAACTAACCCCGTAGGTAAATGTAGAGGTAGCGTGCCGACTGCGATCACATCGACATTGGAACCGTTCCCGACGCGCATCGTCACCTCGTCCTTCGCCAGTCTCCGCTTATTCCGCAGCTCCTGCTGTGAGTTACAAATATGAGCAACGGCACCGGTATCAAATACCCAGGAGTTACTACGAGTACTGGTAAGGTACACATCAATTACATGTATATCAAATATACCTTTAGTGTTGCCGGCCTTCTTATCCGCTAAGTATTTGGGGCAGTTTCGCTTCCAGTGACCCTTCCCCTTGCAATAAAAGCACTCAGTCTCAGGCTTAGGTCCATTCTTTGACTTCTTCCCGGTAACTGGCTTACCAGGCGCGGCAACCTCCTTGCCGTCCTTCTTGAAGTTCTTCTTACCCTTGCCCTTCTTGAATTTAGTGGTCTTATTGACCATCAACACTTGATGTTCTTTCTTGATTTCAACCTCTGCTGACTTCAGCATAGAAAATACTTCATGAATGGTCTTTACCATCCCCTGCATATTGTAGTTCATCACAAAGCTCTTGTAGCTTGGTGGGAGCGACTGAAGGATTCTGTCAATGACTGCCTCATCAGGGAGGTTAATATTCAGCTGGGTCATACGGTTGTGCAACCCAAGCATCTTAAGTATGTGCTCACTGACAGAACTATTTTCCTACATCTTACAACTATAGAACTTGTCGGAGATGTCATATCTCTCGACCCGGGCGTGAGCTTGGAAAACTAGTTTCAGCTCCTCGAACATCTCATATGCTCCGTGATGCTCAAAACGCTTTTGGAGCCCCGGTTCTAAGCTGTAAAGCATGCCGCACTGAACAAGGGAGTAATCATCAGCACGAGACTGCCAAGCATTCATAATGTCTTGGTTCTCTAGGACGGGAGCGTCACCTAGCAGTCCTTCTAGGACATATTGTTTCCTGGCAGCTATGAGGATGATCCTCAGGTTCCGGACCCAGTCCGTATAGTTGCTGCCATCATCTTTCAGCTTGGTTTTCTCTAGGAACGCGTTGAAGTTCATGTTGACATGAGCGTTGGCCATTTGATCTACAAGACATATTTTGCAAAGGTTTAAGACTAAGTTCATGATAATTAAGTTCATCTAATCAAATTAAAATAATGAACTCCCACTCATATTAGACATCCCTCTAGTCATCTAAGTGTTACACGATCCGAGTCGACTAGGCCGTGTCCGATCATCACGTGAGACGGACTAGTCATCATCGGTGAACATTCTCATGTTGATCGTATCTTCCATACGACTCGTGTTCGACCTTTCGGTCTCCGTGTTCCGAGGCCATGTCTGTACATGCTAGGCTCGTCAAGTTAACCCTAAGTGTATTGCATGTGTAAATCTGTCTTACACCCGTTGTATGTGAACGTAAGGATCTATCACACCCGATCATCACGTGGTGCTTCGAAGCGACGAACTTTAGCAACGGTGCACAGTTAGGGGAGAACACTTCTTGAAATTGGTGTAAGGGATCATCTTATTTACTACCGTCGTTCTAAGTAAACAAGATGCATAAACATAATAAACATCACATGCAATTATATAATAGTGACATGATATGGCCAATATCATATAGCTCCATTGATCTCCATCTTCGGGGCTCCATGATCATCTTGTCACCGGCATGACACCATGATCTCCATCATCATGATCTCCATCATCGTGTCTTCATGAAGTTGTCACGCCAACGACTACTTCTACTTCTATGGCTAACGCGTTTAGCAATAAAGTAAAGTAAGTTACATGGCGTTCTTCAATGACACACATGTCATACAAAAATAAAGACAACTCCTATGGCTCCTGCCGGTTGTCATACTCATCGACATGCAAGTCGTGATTCCTATTACAAGAACATGATCTCATACATCACAATATGTCATTCATCATTCATCACAACTTCTGGCCATATCACATCACATGAACAATCGCTGCAAAAACAAGTTAGACGTCTATTAATTGTTGTTGCATCTTTTACGTGGCTGCAATTGGGTTCTAGCAAGAACACTTTCTTACCTACAAATAACCACAACGTGATTTTGTCAACTTCTATTTACCCTTCATAAGGACCCTTTTCATCGAATCCGCTCCAACTAAAGTGGGAGAGACAGACACCCGCCAGCCACCTTATGCAACTAGTGCATGTCAGTCGGTGGAACCGGTCTCACGTAAGCGTACGTGTAAGGTTGGTCCGGGCCGCTTCATCCCACAATACCGCTGAAGCAAGATAAGACTAGTAGTGGCAAGCAAGTTGACAAGATCTACGCCCACAACAAAATTGTGTTCTACTCGTGCAAAGAGAACTACGCATAGACCTAGCTCTGATACCACTGTTGGGGAACGTTGCAGAAAATTAAAATTTTTCCTACGGTTTCACCAAGATCCATCTATGAGTTCATCTAAGCAACGAGTCAAGGGAGTGATTTTGCATCTACATACCACTTGTAGATCGAGTGCGGAAGTGTTCAAGGGGATGGTGATGATGGAGTCGTACTCGTCATGATTCGGATCACCGATGACCAAGTGCTGAACGGACAGCACTTCCGCGTTCAACACACGTACGGGACGGACGACGTCTCCTCCGTCTTGATCCAGCAAGGAGGAAGGAGAGGTTGAGGAAGGCAGCTCCAACGGCAGCACGACGGCGTGGTGTAGTTGGTGCAGCAGTACTCCGACAGGGCTTCGCCAAGCACGTACGGAGGAGGAGAGGTGTTGGGGAGGGGAGGGGCTGCGCCTTGAGTTGTGTCATCATGCTGCCCTCCCCTCACCCCTCTATTTATAGGGGAAGGGGCAAGGGGGGCCGGCCCCTCTAGATGGGATCTAGAGGGGGGGCGGTGGCCAGGGAGGGGTGGCTTGCCCCCCAAGCAAGGGGGGTGCGCCCTTTAGGGTTTCCCCCCCAACCCTAGGCGCATGGGCCCAAGGTGGGGGGCGCGCCCAGCCCTCCAGGGGCTGACTCCCTGCCCCTTGCGGCCCATGTGGCCCTCCCGGATGGGTGGCCCCTCTCGGTGGACCCCCGGAACCCCTCCGGTGGCCTCGGTACAATACCGATAGGACCCCGAATTCTTTCGGTGTCCGTATGACAACTTCCCATATATAAAACTTCACCTCCGGACCATTCCGGAACTCCTCGTGACGTCCGGGATCTCATCCGGGACTTCGAACAACTTTCGGTAATCACATACAAGTCTTCCTAATAACCCTAGCGTCACCGAACCTTAAGTGTGTAGACCCTACGGGTTCGGGAGACATGCAGACATGACCGAGACTCTCCGGTCAATAACCAACAGCGGGATCTGGATACCCATGTTGGCTCCCACATGCTCCTCGATGATGTCATCGGATGAACCACGATGTCGAGGATTCGATCAAACCCCGTATACAATTCCCTTTGTCAATCGGTACGTTAGTTGCCCGAGACCCGATCGTCGGTATCCCAATACCTTGTTCAGTCTCGTTACCGGCAAGTCACTTTACTCGTACCGTAATGCATGATCCCGTGATCAACCACTTGGTCACTTTGAGCTCATTATGATGATGCATTACCGAGTGGGCCCAGAGATACCTCTCCATCATACGGAGTGACAAATCCCAGTCTCGATCCGTGTCAACCCAACAGACACTTTTGGAGATACCTGTAGTGCACCTTTATAATCACCCAGTTACGTTGTGACGTTTGATACACCCAAAGCACTCCTACGATATCCGGGAGTTACACGATCTCATGGTCGAAGGAAGAGATACTTGACATTGGAAAAGCTCTAGTAAACGAACTAACCGACCTTTGTGCTATGCTTAGGATTGGGTCTTGTCCATCACATCATTCTCCTAATGATGTGATCCCGTTATCAACGACATCCAATGTCCATAGCCAGGAAACCATGACTATCTGTTGATCACAACGAGCTAGTCAACTAGAGGCTCACTAGGGACATATTGTGGTCTATGTATTCACACGTGTATTATGGTTTCCGGATAATACAGTTATAGCATGAATAAAAGACTATTATCATGAACAAAGAAATATAATAATAACACTTTTATTATTGCCTCTAGGGCATATTTCCAACAGTATCCCCGGCAGAACAGCTCTGCCGGAGCTCTAGATTGGATCCGCCAAGGTTCCGCCTCGTGGCGGCGGAGTCTCGTCCCGAAAAGTTCCTCTCTATTTTTTTCTCATCGAAAGACCTCATATAGGAGAAGATGGGCGCCGGAGAGCCACCAGGGGGCCCACGAGGTAGGGGGCGTGCCCTAGGGGGGGCGCCCCCACCCTCGTGAGAAGGGTGTGGGCCCCCTGGCCTTCATCTTTGGCATGGATTTTTCTTTATTTCTTTTAAGACGTTCCGTGGAGTTTCAGGACTTTTGGAGTTGTGCAGAATAGGTCTCTAATATTTGCTCCTTTTCTAGACCAGAATTCCAGCTGCCGGCATTCTCCCTCTTTATGTAAACCTTGTAAAATAAGAGAAAATATCCATAAGTATTGTGACATAAAGTGAAATAACAGTCCATAATGCGATAAATATCGATATAAAAGCATGATGCAAAATGGACGTATCAACTCCCCCAAGCTTAGACCTCGCTTGTCCTCAAGCGAAAAGCCGATAACAATATATATGTCCTCATGTTTAGAGGTAGAGGCGTCGATAAAAATAAAATACGGACATGAAGGCATCATGATTATTCTCATAACAACAACATATATAGATTTTGTCATATGATTACTTATGTTCAAGTGATGATCTATTCACAATGCAAAAGTATAAATCATAAACCTTATTGGGCTCCGACAAACTATAATCTCAGTCATTGGACCAATTGCAATTTATCATAACATCGGAAAGAGTCTATGTCAGAGCTAAAAAGCAAGTCCACATACTCAACTATCATTTAGTCCTCCATAATTGCTAACACTCACGCGATACTTGTGGTTATAGAGTTTTAATCGGACACAGATAAAGATAGGGGCTTATAGTTTTGCCCCACAACATTTTACCTCAAGGGTAATGTCAACAATAATGGTTCATGCTCCCCTACATCCAATTAGATATATATATCATGTTCTTTCCAACATGCTGAGCTTGCCAAAGGATAAAATGAAAAAGAAAAGGTGAAGATCACCATGAATCTTGCATAAGGTAGAAGATAATAATAAAGGATAGGCCCTTCGCAGAGGGAAGCATAGGTTGCCATGCGCTTTTATGGTTGGATATATAAAATCTCAATGCGAAAGAACGTCACTTTATATTGCCCCTTGTGATATGAACCTTTATTATGCAGTCCGTCGCTTTTATTACTTCCACATCACAAGATCGTATAAAGCTTATTTCTCCCACACCAACAATCATACATATTTAGAGCAATTCTTATTGCTTTGCACCGATGACAACTTACTTGAAGGATCTTACTCAATCCATAGGTAGATATGGTGGACTCTCATGGCAAAACTGGTTTAAGGATATTTGGAAGCACAAGTAGTATTTCTACTTGGTGCTGAGAATTTGGCTAATATGAGGGGGAAAGGCAAGCTCAACAAGTTAGAGGATCCATGACAACATACTTTATCTCAGATATAAGAAAGACATGACTCATTACGTCGTCTTCCTTGTCCAACATCAACTCTTTAGCATGTCATATTTTAATGAGTGCTCCCAATCATAAAAGATGTCAATGATAATATATCTATATGTGAAACCTCTCTTTCCTTATTACTTCCTATTAATTGCAACAATGACCAAAGCTATGTCTGCCAACTCCCAACAACTTTTAATCATCATACTCTTTCTATGTGAAGTCATTACTCTCAATAAGATCAATATGAACTTTTTGTTTCTTTTTATTCTTTTTCTCTTCTCTTTTATTCACCCAAGATCATGGCAAAATAATCAAGCCCTTGACTCAACACTAATCTTTATTATATATAGCTCACGGACTCGATTACATAGAGAGATCATAAAGCAAAACTCAAAACTAGATCATGCCATAAACTTTATTCTACTAGATCAAGATACTACTAATAGGATCGAACTAAGAAAAATGGTAAAGATAAGAGTTGTGATTGTGATACGATACCGGGGCACCTCCCCCAAGCTTGGCAGTTGCCAAGGGGAGTGCCCATACCCATGTGATTATGTCTCCTTCTTTGTTGTTGGTGTAATATTCTTGGCGATTATTCCCCTCAGGATACGGTTCTCCTCCTCGAGCTTATTGACTTGCTGCTTGAGGTCCATTATTTCCTTATGAAGCTTCCCTGTGACAACTAAAGCTCCTTGCACCCAAGGGTGTTGCATAGCCACGGGAGAACAAGTGACACTCCTCTTCATATTTTCATAAGTAAGAAATCTAACATTAGAAGGGATAACCGAGTTTGGAATAGCTGAGCTCTGTAGTCCCCCCATCGTGAACCCAGCTCGGAGGCGAGAGGTGACTTCTTGATCCTCCATAGCATCTACTCTCATCAAGTCAGCCTCCATCTCCTCCTCCGTTGCTGGCCCAAAGTGGTCAGCATCGCTGTTTGCCCTTGGTTCCGGTGCCGGATTAGATACCTAGCTCTCCCCGATTGACTCTTGAGAAGACATCTTGCTCTAATCTGCAGCAGCAACAGCTCGAAAACAAAAACAGAGGAAATTTGCATGATATAGGAGTCAAAACCTTCAGGAGAATATATAATGAATTTTTACCGACCAAAATACGTAACGTGCAAGAAAACAGAGTCCGGAAAGCACACGAGGTGCTCACGAGGTAGGGGGGCGCGCCTAGGGGGTAGGGCGCGCCCACCACCCTCGTGTCCTTCTCGGACTGCTACTTATTTTTCTAATTTTCTAAATAATCCAAAACAGAGAAATATTGCCTTAAAAATTGTTTTGGAGTCGGTTTACTTACCGTACCACATACCTATTCCTTTTCGGAGTCTAAAATGTTCCGGAAAGTGTCTCTTATGTATTCCTCCGGGGTTACGGTTTCAATAATATTGGTTTCAACATTTATGGGATTACCTGATATATAATGTTTAATTCTTTGACCGTTTACCACCTTCGGATTTGTGCCTTCGAAGTTGTTGATTTTTATGGCACCGGAACGATAGACCTCTTCGATAACATAGGGCCCTTCCCATTTAGAGAGAAGTTTTCCTGCAAAAAATCTTAAACGGGAGTTGTATAGCAATACATAATCACCTACATTAAACTCACGCTTTTGTATCCTTTTGTCATGCCATCTTTTAACTTTTTCTTTAAACAACTTGGCATTTTCATAAGCTTGGGTTCTCCATTCATCAAGTGAGCTAATATCAAATAACCTCTTCTCACCGGCCAGTTTAAAATCATAGTTGAGCTCTTTAATAGCCCGGTATGCCTTATGTTCTAGTTCGAGAGGTAAGTGACATGCTTTTCCATAAACCAT
Organism: Triticum dicoccoides; assembly: GCF_002162155.2. Classification (NCBI taxonomy): domain Eukaryota; kingdom Viridiplantae; phylum Streptophyta; class Magnoliopsida; order Poales; family Poaceae; genus Triticum; species Triticum dicoccoides. Next base: position 511,218,971 of record NC_041382.1, on the reverse strand, counting down.
TTTATATGGAGACATAGCCATAGGATTTTTGTATGCAGTTCTATAAGCCCATAGTGCATCATCAAGTTTCTTAGACAAATTCTTTCTAGCCTATTGACAGTCTTTTGCAAAATTAATTTCAGCTCTCTATTGCTCAACTCTACTTGACCACTAGACTGAGGGTGATAAGGAGATGCAATTCTATGATTAACATCATATTTAGCAAGCATTTTACGGAAGGCACCATGAATAAAGTGTGAACCACCATCAGTCATTAAATATCTAGGGACTCCAAACCTCGGGAAAATAACTTACTTAAGCATTTTAATAGAAGTGTTATGATCAGCACTGCTAGTTGGAATAGCTTCTACCCACTTAGTAACGTAATCAACAGCAACTAGAATATGTGTGTATCCATTAGAGGTAGGAAAAGGTCCCATATAATCAAAGCCCCAAACATCAAACGGTTCAATAACAAGCGAATAATTCATAGGCATTTCTTGACGTCTACTAATATTACCAATTCTTTGACATTCATCACTAGACAAGACAAACTTACGGGAATCCTTGAAGAGAGTAGGCCAATAAAAACCAGATTGCAATACCTTATGTGCAGTTCTATCTCCAGCTGGTATCCTCCATAAGACTGGGAATGACACTTGCGTAGGATCTGTTCCTGTTCATGCTCAGGTACACAACGTCTAATAACACCATCTACTCCTTCTTTATAAAGATGTGGGTCATCCCAAAAGTAATGCCTTAAATCATAGAAAAACTTTTCCTTTTGTTGGTATGTGAAGCTAGTGGGTATAAACTTAGCAACAATATAATTAGCATAATCAGCATACCATGGAGTACTACGAGAAGTACTTATAACATTTAATTGTTCATCAGGAAAACTATCATTAATAGGTAGTGGGTCATCAAGAATATTTTCTAACCTAGACAAATTGTCTGCAACGGGTTTCTCAGCTCCCTTTCTATCAACAATATGCAAATCAAATTCTTGTAGCAAGAGAACCCATCTAATGAGTCTAGGCTTAGCATCTTTCTTTTCCATAAGATATTTAATAGCAGCATGATCAGTTTGGATAGTTACTTTAGAATCAACAATATAAGATCTGAACTTATCACAAGCAAATACAACTGCTAAAAGCTCTTTTTCAGTAGTAGCATAATTTCTTTGAGCATTGTCTAGAGTCTTACTAGCATAATGAATAACATTTAATTTCTTATCAACTCTTTGCCCTAGAACAGCACCTACAGCATAATCACTAGCATCACACATAATTTCAAAGGGTAAATTCCAATCAGATGGCTGAACAATAGGTGTAGTGACTAATGCTTTCTTAAGTATTTCAAATGCTTCTACACAATCATCATCAAAGACAAATGGTATATCTTTTTGCAATAAATTGGTCAGAGACCGAGAAATTTTGGAGAAGTCCTTAATGAACCTCCTATAAAATCTAGCGTGACCAAGGAAACTTCTTATACCTTTGATGTCCTTGGGACATGGCATCTTTTCAATAGCATCAACATTGGCTTTAGCAACTTCAATACCTATTTCAGAAACTTTGTGCCCCAAGACAATACCTTCATTAACCATAAAGTGGCACTTTTCCTTCAAGACAAGATTAGTTTCTTCACATCTCTGCAAAACTCGATCAAGATTTCTCAAGCAATCGTCAAAAGAGGAACCATAGACGGAAAAGTCGTCCATGAAAACCTCACAAATCTTTTCACAAAAGTCAGAGAATATAGCCATCATGCATCTTGAAAGGTAGCAGGTGCATTACATAAACCAAAAGGCATACATCTATAAGCAAAAGTACCAAAAGGGCATGTAAAGTAGTCTTTGATTGATCTCTAGCCAGCACATGTATTTGAGAGAAACCAGAATAACCATCTAGAAAGCAATAGTGTGTATGTTTGCATAATCTTTCTAGCATTTGATCAATAAAAGGTAAGGGGTAATGATCTTTCTTAGTAGCTTTATTTAATTTGCGGAAATCAATTACCATCCTATAACCTGTGATAATTCTTTGTGGAATCAATTCATCTTTATCATTAGGAACAACAGTAATACCTCCCTTCTTAGGGACACAATGGACAGGACTTACCCACTCACTATCAGCAACGGGATAGATTATACCTGCCTCCAGAAGCTTTAGTATTTTTTTCTTACCACTTCTTTCATTTTAGGATCCAGACGTCGTTGAGGATCACGAACTGGTTTGGCATCTGCTTCCAAATTTATTTTATGTTGACATAGAGTGGGACTAATGCCCTTAAGATCATCAAGAGTATATCCAATAGCAGCACAATGCTTCTTTAGAGTTTTCAATAATCTTTCTTCTTCATGCTCTGAAAGGTTAGCACTAATAATAACAGGATATATCTTCTTTTCATCAAGATAAGCATATTTAAGATTATCAGGCAGAGGTTTGAGCTCAAACAAGGGATCACCCTTGGGTGGAGGAGGATCCCCTAAAATTTCAACAGGCAAGTTGTGATGCAGAATAGGTACCTGTTTAAAGAATACTTCATCTATTTCCCTTCTTTCATTCATGAACATATCATTTTCATGGTCTAACAAATAGTGTTCTAAAGGATCACTAGGAGGTACGGCAATAGAAGCAAGACCAATAATTTCATCTTTACTAGGTAATTCTTCCTCATGATGTTGTTTACTAAATTTAGAGAAATTAAACTCATGAACCATATCATCCAAACCAACAATAACAATATTCTTAGTGCAGCCTATGGTAGCATTGACAGTATCTAAGAAGGGTCTACCAAATATAATTGGACAAAAGCTATCTTGCGGAGAAGTAAGAACAAGAAAATCAGCAGGATATTTAGTTTTCCCACACAAGACTTCAACATCTCTAACAATTCCAATTGGTGCAATAATATCTCTATTAGCAAGTTTAATAGTAACATCAATATCTTCTAACTCAACAGGTGCAATTTCATTCTTAATTTCTTTGTATAAGTCATGAGGTATAACACTAGCACTAGCACCAATATCACATAAGCCATGATAACAATGATCTCCTATTTTAACAGAAATAACAGGCACGCCTACCACATGTCTATGTTTATCTTTATCACAAGGTTTAGCAATTCTAGCAGTTTCACCTTCGAACTGAATAACATGCCCATCAATATTATCAGACAAGAGATCTTTAACAATAGCAATATTAGGTTCTACTTTAACTTGCTCAGGAGGTGTATAAGTTCTAATATTGCTTTTACGAACAACAGTTGAAGCTTTAGCATGATCCTTTATTCTAACAGGGAAAGGTGGTTTCTCAATGTAAGACGTAGGAACAATAGGATCATTATAAGTGACAGTCTTTTCTTCAACTTTAATAGGTGCAACTACTTTTACTTCTGTGGGAGGATGATATTTAAACCACTTCTCCTTAGGGAGATCAACATAAGTAGCAAAAGATTCACAGAAAGAGGCTACTATCTCAGAGTCAAGTCCATATTTAGTGCTAAACTTACAGAAAATATCGGTGTCCATAAAAGATTTAACACAATCAAACTTAGGTGTCATACCTGACTCCTTACCTTCGTTGAGGTCCCAATCTTCAGAGTTGTGTTTAATTCTATCCAATAAATTCCATCTGAATTCAATAGTCTTCATCATAAAAGAGCCAACACAAGAAGTATCGAGCATGGTGCGATTGTTTTCAGAAAGCCGAGCATAAAAACTTTGCATAATTATTTCTCTTGAGAGCTCATGATTGGGGCATGAATATAACATTAATTTAAGCCTCCCCCAAGCTTGAGGGATGCTTTCTCCTTCGCGAGGCCAGAAATTATATATATAATTGCGATCACGATGAACAAGATGCATAGGGTAATACTTTTGATGAAATTCCAGCTTCAATCTTTTATAGTCCCATGATCTCATATCATCACATAGCCTATACCATATCAATGCGTCTCCCTTCAAAGATAAAGGGAAGACCTTCTTCTTAGCAGCATCATCGGGTATACCTGCAAGCTTAAATAATCCACAAACTTCATCCACATATATTAAGTGATCATCAGGATGCTTTGTTCCATCTCCTGTAAAAGGATTAGCTAGCAGTCTTTCTATCATACCCGAAGGATACTCATAAGGAATTTAATTTTCAATAGGTTCAGTAGGTTGAGGAGCAACTCTTTGCTCTACTAGACGGGATGAAGATACCCCGAACAAGCCCCTCAGAGAATTACTTTCCATAGTAACAAGTGACAGTAAATTTCAGCACACTATATAAATTTTTCCTTACCAAATTCCACCTACCAAAGGCGCTACACTCCCCGGCAACGGCGCCAGAAAAGAGTCTTGATGACCCACAAGTATAGGGGATCTATCATAGTCCTTTCGATAAGTAAGAGTGTCGAACCCAATGAGGAGCAAAAGGAAATGATAAGCGGTTTTCAGCAAGGTATTCTCTGCAAGTACTGAAATAAGTGGTAACAGATAGTTTTGTGATAAGATAGATTGTAACGAGCAACAAGTAACAAAAGTAAATAAAGTGCAGCAAGATGGCCCTATCCTTTTGTAGCAAAGGACAAGCCGGAACAAACTCTTATAATAGGAAAAGCGCTCCCGAGGACACATGGGAATACCGTCAAGCTAGTTTTCATCACGTTCATATGATTCGCGTTCGATACTTTGATAATTTGATACGTGGGTGGACCGGTGCTTGGGTGCTGTTCTTACTTGAACAAGCATCCCACTTATGATTAACCTCTATTTCAAGCATCCGCAACTACAACAAAAGTATTAAGGTAAACCTAACCATATCATGAAACATATGGATCCAAATCAGCGCCTTACGAAGCAATGCATAAACTAGGGTTAAGCTTCTGTCACTCTAGCAACCCATCATCTACTTATTACTTCCCAATGCCTTCCTCTAGGCCCAAATAATGGTGAAGTGTTATGTAGTCGACGTTCACATAACACCACTAGAGGTTAGACAACATACATCTTATCAAAATATCAAACGAATACCAAATTCACATGACTACTCATAGCAAGACTTCTCCCTTGTCCTCAGGAACGAACGTAATTACTCACAAAGCATATTCATGTTCATAATTAGAGGGATAATAATATGCATATAGGATCTGAACATATGTTCTTCCACCAATTAAACCAACTAGCATCAACTACAAGGAGTAATCAACACTACTAGCAACCTACTAGCACCAATCCCGGACTTTGAGACAAGAATTGGATACAAGAGATGAACTAGGGTTTGGAGATGAGATGATGCTGGTGAAGATGTTGATGGAGATTGCCCTCTCCTGATGAGAGGCGCGTTGGTGATGACGATGGTGATGATTTCCCCCTCCGGGAGGGAAGTATCCCCGGTAGAACAGCTCTGCCGGAGCTCTAGATTGGATCCGCCAAGGTTCCGCCTCGTGGCGGCGGAGTCTCGTCCCGAAAAGTTCCTCTCTATTTTTTTCTCATCAAAAGACCTCATATAGGAGAAGATGGGCGTCAGAGAGCCACCAGGGGCCCACGAGGTAGGGGGGGCGCCTAGGGGGGGGGGGCGCCCCCCACCCTCGCGAGAAGGGTGTGGGCCCCCCGGCCTTCATCTTTGGTGTGGATTTTTCTTTATTTCTTTTAAGACATTCCGTGGAGTTTCAAGACTTTTGGAGTTGCGCAGAATAGGTCTAATATTTGCTCATTTTCCAGACCAGAATTCCAGCTGCCGGCATTCTCCCTCTTTATGTAAACCTTGTAAAATAAGAGAAAATAGCCATAAGTATTGTGACATAAAGTGAAATAACAGTCCATAATGCGATAAATGTCGATATAAAAGCATGATGCAAAATGGACGTATCAGGTGTCATCACCAACATGAAGGCTGAAGATGTGGTTTTTCTGATGGCAATGGGCAGCGTTAATCTTGAAGAATGCTGAGCAGGTAATGCCTTCACGAAGCCAGGAGAAACTAGCCCTTTGGAGCGCGATGGAACATTCCAAAGATGCCAACCCTAGGCATGCACCTTTGAGCTTCCGCTGAAGCCATCACTGCAAAATTTACTCTATTCAGTGACAAAAACCTTGGTGAAAACATGAACTGTCGCCTAAAACCATTTTCTGTGGCGGTCCACCATCACGAGGTGTTTCCCTCCTGGGGCAGGGCCCTAGCAACTTTGGCGACGTTTTAGGTTGATATTTTGCGATGTATTGGGCCGTCACTACGCATGTCCATTTTCTGGGACGAGTCTCATTGTCACACTTAATGTTGGTGGGTTAATTTTTTGCAAATGTAAATAAAAATAACATGTAATTGTTTTTCAGCTAATTCATTTACGGGATCTCTTTTCATAATAGTGGGAACTTGGAATTGGGATCGTTCGGTTCCCTCCTAACAAAGGGATTTGGGATCGTCGGCTTAGGGCCCTCTGTCATACCACACCCCTAGTAGCGAGTCGAGAGGCCGTCACGATGAGGTGAATGTGGCTGCAAGGGTACGACAAGACCACACGCTACAGTTGAAGGGTGAAGTCGCGTGCGACAGCGGCAGCGTCAAACAGGGGCGATTTCAGGTTAGATCTGTTTACTGAAAACATCATATAGTAGCAAATATCAGGTGCGTTCTATTTACTTTTCATGTTGTACAGGAAATGCATCCTGGTTTGAGTACTCATGGAATGGTCCTCATGCCACCATACATGGCTGGTGTGAATCAATTTATGGAATTCGCGCTTGCTCACAACAATGGGTCGAAGATATGTTGTGCCCATGCAGAAATTGCCGTAATGGGACCCACTAAAATATTGATGTTGTCCGATGTCACATAAATGTCACTGGTATGCTCAGGTCCTATACGACTTGGATCTATCATGGGGAAGCAGGGTACATCGGTGCATGCAATTATAGTGCCAATGATGATGGTTATGAATCTGACGACTCTGATGATTTTGAGTTGTAACCAAATTTTGTGTTTGATATGGTGGGAGCTCTAGTGGATGACATGGGCAAAACAACTGGAAGTAAATAAGATGCATCTGGTGGGTTGGAAATTTTTAAGAAGCGATGAAACACATTCACAAGGAATGTGGCAGTATGACACAGATGGCGTTCATTATCAGGATGCTTCATATCAAAACATATACATGTATGGCCAACAAGACATTCAATATGCTTTGTAACTGTTGAATACTGCTTTGCCTAAGGTGGAATTTTTGAAATCTTACGCTGATGCTAAGAGAGCTCTTTTTGATCTTGGTCTTGGATACCAAACAATTCATGTATGCAAGTATGACTGCATTTTGTATTGGGGAGACTATGCTAACAGTACTCACTGTCCCCACTGTGGTACATCAAGGTGGAGACACGTTGATGGGAAGAAAAAGGTTCCTCACAATATCCTTCAATACTTTTCGATAATCCCACGTTTACAAAGATTGTTTTTCTTCAAGGGAAATAGCAGAGCACACCTAGTGGCACAAGGAAAAGAGGGTTCAAGAGGCTAATGTAATGAGGCACCCCGCTGATGGCGATGCATCGAAGTACTTCGATGGAAAACATGAAAGATTTGCTAAAGATGCCCGCAACTTGAGGTTATGATTTGCAGCTGATGTATTCAATCCCTTTGGACACATGAGTAGTGCATATAGTATGTGGCCTATTTTTTCATTCCATACAACTTCTCACCCTAGATGTGCATGGACTAATCCAATTTCATGATGGCATTGCTGATTCCTGGAAAATACTCACTAGGAAAGGATTTTTATGTATTTATGCAGCCACCGATAGCAGATATGCAGATGCTATCACTACTGCAGGATGCTTCTAACGCGACACTATGATCAGAGACCCTTCGAGGAAACTGTGTGCGATGCAATAATCGCAAATGGTGGTGTAAAAGAACCGTCCAAAAAGGTGCAAAACGTTTGTGATGGCGGAGCCATCAAACACGGTTTATATTTTAGTTTCGTGTGCGATGCAGGGCATACGGTTCAGTTTAATGAACTATTTGCGATGAGGCGGAACAAAAGAAACAGGCAGCCAGATGAAGGCGTGTGCGATATACAGCATACGATTCACTCGGATGAACTGTTTGTGATGAGGAGGAACAATAGAAACGGCGAGCTACTAAAAGGTGTGTACGATTGAGGGCATACGCTTCAGAAGGATTAACTGCTTGTGATTAGACAACCGAATAGAAACAGGCCAGCCATATCAAAGTGTCTGTGATTGATGGCATACACTTCGCACAGATGAACTGTTTGCGATTAGCTACAACAAACTGAAACAATTAGATAGATCAACATGTGTGCGCTAGATGGGCACACACATTCTAATTAAAAGAAGCGTGCGTGATGGTAATATCGAGCACGCACGGTTGCTGGAACAAGACGTGTGCTGACATTGCCTATTGCGGTGCACCCTATGGTGCAAATGCCACGTACGCGGTCGAGAAGGCGTACGTGCCCATGTTACGCCTTCCAGGAATAGTGCTGCACTTATAACAATCAATAAATTTGAGCATGTGTCCCATCACATTCCAAATTGCAAACTTGTTCACACCGATCAAAACCTAAACGGTTTCCCACTTAGGAGCGTATTACTACTCGGTTATAAATACTACTACTACTACTACTACTACTACTACTACTACTACTACTACTACTACTACTACTACTACTACTACTACTCCAAGATGACTGCACATTCCTCCTCAACTCCTCATCCACAAAAACAAACAAGTCATTCATCATCGTTCCCTTGCGTCTGCCATGGCCAGTGTGAGTTCTGGGTCAAGAGATTGCCACCAGGGAGATGCAAGCATGGAAGCAGAAGCACGAGAGATGTCCCGCCTCGCCGTGAATGCAATCGGCATGTCCCACCGTGCGACCGTAGCAGCACAGAGGTCCTGTCACGCCGCCGAAGTAGCACGCAGGTCCCGCTGCGCTATTGATGCGGCATACTGGTCCGGCCACGCCGCGGAAGCAGAAGAGATGTCTCCTCGCGCCGCGAATGCAGCAGAGATGTCCTCCCGCGCCCGGCAGCTTGGGAAAATGTCTCGTGGGCAGGCGAGGACTCTTATAGGTGCATGCATGTGATCGTCTATAGCCAGATGGATCAGATCTCCGGCTGGGTGAGGTTGTAGGACGACATGAAACCCTCTTTCGCCAGCGTCATCCGGCAACTAAATGAGAGCAATGGGAAGCTCCGGGCTGAGCGCGACCTGCTAAGGGCGAAGATCGTCGGAAGTGTGGAGCTGCAGGAGGAGACCACTGCCTTGTTGAAGAGGACCGACGTCTTTGTCGAGAAACTTATGGATGAGAATGCCATGCCACACATCGAGCGTAGAAGGCTGGTGGAGGAATCCGTGGATGCTCTCAAGCAGCATCTTGAGGACAAGAAAGAGCTCATCACCGCTCACTCCGGAGACTAGTTCCCGCGGCCTGCAGCAACGCATCAAGAAAGTAGAGATCAGCGAGCTAGGTTGTTGTCTTCCTTCTTCTTTTGCCCTTGTGTATTTCGGGCGTTGCCGCATGTGGCTTTTTAAAATTATGTTCCTAAATATGTAAGACAATTATTATCCACTATCATCGTCCTCATCATCATGCTTGCTATAAGTCACAGTCGATGCTATATAGGTCCGTTGGATATTACATCAAGATCCGTGCAAAACTTTCATTTTAGATTTTCATTTTTCTCTCTTAAATCTCAGTCCAGTGAGATATATAGCCACACCGTAGAACAGGGGCTCAAGCGCCATTAATGGAGACGTTGGGAGGGAGGTGCGCAGCGGGTAGCGGTCAAAGGGCTCTCCTCCCGATGAGCACGCGCAGGGGTCTGATCGCATGCCTCCTTTACTCAAATAGCTACCCCGCACGACACCTTCTAGCCAATAAAAAAAGGGGACACATGGCGGCACGTAATTGGTAAGTAGAACAACCATGGTTTCAATAATACTTGTGTTTCCGTTTTATAACGTGACAACACTTGTTCCAAAATGACTTTGTTGATTGTTAATGTGTGCGCCTTCGCAAATCGGACAGAAAAATTACCACATCATGTTGATGCCATGTCATGACACCATGCCAAGTTTCATGATTTTCAGGCATGTTTTGGATTTACAGGAATTAAAAAACCAAGTTTCTCAATCTTTCCGACCGAGCCACGACGCCTAGATGTTTGAATTTCATTCTCATTTCTTGCATGGGACCTAGAAATTCACCCAAGGACACACATGTGATTTTTCAACCAATTTTGGTGCACTAGAGCATGTGCTTGTAGTTCAAATTTAAATTATGCACATTAAATGCCCAGAAACTCAATTAATGTATACAAAGGCCAAACGAATCCGGAATAATTCCAAAATTTAGCACGATACTTCTATTTGGTCTAATCTGCGTGTATAAAAAAATTAAGGCGGGAGAAGGCGGTGTACGTATGTCGTTTCGCACACGGAGGTGACAAGTTCCCTCTCGAAACCACTAGCCATCTCGAGGGAAGCTCCGGTTTGCAAGAAGCTTACACCAAAGCTTGTCCCAATTCGGCCAAAAAATTTACTGCAGCATGTTGGTGCCATGTCATGACACCATGTCAAGTTTCATGATTTTCAGATGTGTTTTGGATTTACAGGAATTAAAAAACCAAGTTTCTTAATATTTCCGGCCGAGCCACGATGCCCAGATGTTTGAATTTCATTCCCATTTCTTGCATGGGACCTAGAAATTCACCCAATGACACACATGTGATTTTTCAACCAACTTTGGTGCACTGGAGCATGTGCTTGTAGTTCAAATATGAATTATGCACATTGAATGCCCAAAAACTCAATTAATGTATAAAAAAGGCCAAACGAACCCGAAATAATTCCAAAATTTAGCACGATACTTCTATTTGGTCTAATCTGCCTATGTAGAAGGCAGTGTACGTATGTCGTTTCACATATAGAGGTGACAAGTTCCCTCTCGGAACCACGAGCCTTCTTGAGGGAAGCTCCGGTTTGCAAGAAGCTTACAACAAAGCTTGTCCCAATTCGGCCAAAAAATTTACCGCAGCATGTTGGTGCCATGTCATGACACCATGCCAAGTTTCATGATTTTCAGGCGTGTTTTGGATTTATAGGAATTAAAAAACCAAGTTTCTCAATCTTTCCTGCCGAGCCACGACGCCTAGATGTTTGAATTTAATTCCCATTTCTTGCATGGGACCTAGAAATTCACCCAGGGGAACACATGTGATTTTTTAACCAACTTTGGTGCACTAGAGCATGTGCTTGTAGTTCAAATTTGAATTATGCATATTAAATGCCCAGAAAATCAATTAATGTATAAAAGGCCCAACAAACTCGGAATAATTTCAAAATTTAGCATGATATTTCTATTTGGTCTAATTTTCCTGTGTAAAAAAATTAAGGCAGGAGAAGGCAGTGTACGTATGTCATTTCGCACACGGAGGTGACACTTTCCCTCTTGGAACCACGAGCCTTCTTGAGATAAGCTCTGGTTAGCAAGAAGCTTACACCAAAGCTCGTCCCAATTCAGCCAAAAAAATTACTGCAACATGTTGGTGCCATGTCATGACACCATGCCAGGTTTTATGATTTTCAGGCGTGTTTTGGATTTACAGGGATTAAAAAACCAAGTTTCTCAATCTTTCCGACCGAGCCACGACACCCACATGTTTGAATTTTATTCTCATTTCTTGCCTGAGACCTGTAAATTCACCCAAAGACACACATGTGATTTTTCAACAAACTTTGGTGCATTGGAGCATGTGCTTGTAGTTCAAATTTGAATTGTGCACATTAAATGCCCCAAAACTCAATTAATTCAAAAAAATGGCAAACAAACCCGTAATATTCCAAATTGAAACACGACACTCATGTACTAGTTGCATGTTCACTGTACGTAGTTCTAGCAATTCAAACACCATCCTTTTCCTCCGTAACACCATTTTGTCTTTCAAAACATAATGAAAAAATTAGGTATACCACAAATAGTTTATTAGAAAGAATCGTGTAGGATGCAATATAAAATATCTTGGCGCATTATCTTGTCTGGCTTACGCAGGAAGCTTCGTCGTCTACAGTCCACCGCCCCTGCTTGAACCACACTTGCGCGCAAGTTTCTCGCGACACCGAGCGAATTTTTTTGCCACCGCTGAAATATCTATCTCCCCGTCCCCTCCCTCCCACCAAAAGCCACATTTCCACTGTTCCTCATTGCCTTCCAAGTTCAAACATTCACTGCTGCTTTACTGGCAGCTCAGCCTCCTCGTCGGCGACCCTTCTTCTTGCAGCGCCGCCTCCTCGCCGGCTACCCTTCTTCTTGCAGCGCTACCTCCTCGCCAGCGACCCTTCTTCTTGCAGCACCGCCTCCTCGCCGGCGACCCTTCTTCTTGCTGAGCGGCCTCCTCGCTGCCGACCCTTCTTCTTGCTGCGCATCCTCGTCGATATGGTCAGGTAATCCACACCCCACCCACACCATCCTCCTCTTTCCCGCCCCACATGCGCCGACCGACGGCACGACACCTTCCACCGAAAACACTGTCCCCTCCTCCAATTAAGCACCGCCCACAGCCATTTTGCATGCAGTATAACATGGAGCTCAGTAGCATGCGGCCACACGCGCGCACGAGGTCGCTATGGATGCCATGCATGTCGACCACCAGATCTTGGAGGAGCACCTCGTCTTCGAGGCCACCATCGACACCGCCACGCGGTTGTCTACTTTAAAATACAGTTTGTGTTGTTTTCTCAAGGCCACCGCCAGTGCCTTCTAGTGACTTGTCCTTTGTAATGTTAATATGCAATCTGATGTTCAGTTAACAGTTTGGTCCTCTGAAATGTAATATTCAGTTAACACTTTGGTCCAACAATTGCTACATTTCGTAGTACTGTTCTCAAGCATTCTTTGTTTTGTTAACTGTCTTATCTTCTAGTACATGTTTCTATTCTGCAATGTCGTGCTCAGTTTACTATTTTGGTTCATTTGGTCTGCTGTCCATTTAACTGTTTGGTTCAGTTCTGCAATTTGATTTTCATTTGCTGTGGGTAGAATTTTGTATTGTTATGCATGTGACACCAATCGAATTTGGCTGTACTCAGTACATATTCTACTGATAGTATGGCAACTCTCAGTTGACCTAATCAAGATCTTCCTTATGTGTGTTGTAGGGAAACAATGGGAGACACTGCGGTTTACCATTGAAGTTTGTTCAAGCAGGGTCCTTTGGCTAATAGCACATTATTGTGCAGTTGCAGGAATCATTCGAATATTTAGGTTTCTTACAATTTGGTCTTGCACATGTAGGTCCTGCTGTCAGAGGCTTAGACCCACTGTTCGACCATTTTGCATGTGGGGAAATGAGATGTCCATGAATATCGGTCAAGTCAAGAAACTCGGAAAGATTGTTAGGATGAAGAAACTTGCGACGAATAACAGCAAGATCTTTGTTTGCACAATGAAGAAGACATCAATCAACTATAGGATGGTACTAGCTCTTTTACCTTGTTTTTACCCCTTGCGCCATTTCAAAATTTATAACAACGGTTTTATGCATAGCTTTGTTTTCAGTACTTTTCAAAGCAGTTCACCGATGATTATCTCTCGAACCACCTGCATGGTCAAGAGGCGAGGAAGGTATTCATTCAACACCCACGGTACAATATTGAAGTCTTGCTGAAGAGGATGAAGGTTGGGCGGGCAATTATCCATAGCCACTGGCCTAAAGTTGCCAGGACATTCAACATCACTGAAGTCTCAATATTTGCCTTCTGCTTCTGCAGTTTCCAAGATGAGATTCATGTGTCTATTTACCATGTATGATGCTACTTTCCAAAGGTTTTTGATGCTGCATGTGAAACTTGGTGCTGTTGTGTAATGGCATAACTGAGTGCCAAAGCTATCTGATGTAATTCGATTATGAAATCCTAGTTGCTATTATACGGATATGAAATATCTGCTATGTTTTATAAGAAATATCAGTTTGATTAGTACATGGATTATCAACAATAGGCTAATTATCCTGCTTATTGGGGTTTTCTATTGCAGACGGTTACTCAGACAATACCATGGGCGATGAACTCAAATAGCCCGCACGGTTTCTGGAAAGTAGGCGTGTTCGATCAACTAACAATCACACACGGCTTCTGGCAGCGAACTGTTTGCTTTAGGCCACCTTGCACAAACGTTTCCACACAAAGAACTGTGTGTGATATACATACCTACGAAAATGTTTTTCTAGGATTCACCATGTGGGATGTACATACCCACGAAAATGTTTTTCTCGGATTATCGTGTGGGATGTACATACCTACGAAAATGATTGGGTTTCGATGCCTCGCCCGATCGCACACGAGCTCATTTGGTGTCCCAGGAGGGCCTATCCCCGACGGTTTCTGGGTCATGTGGGAAGGACCCCCCTATCGCCAACACTTACTTGGCGACGGTTCCAAATGCCATCATGGAAAGGGGTTAAAAACCGTTTATATAGCATGTGTTGTACCAGTGTATGGAAACAACAGATGTATGCATGGGAAAACCTTTCAATTTGCGTGTGATGCTTATTTTGTCCATTCATGATTATCCTGCATATGGGACTACCTCCTGTCGGAGCACAAAGGCTTATTACGCATGTGTGCATCGCGATGAGAATCCTTGCTTTCAGATTCTTCATCTCGTCGTAGAATTCATCAATGATCAATCTGGCTACTTCCCCGAGCGAATTCAAAGGCTTGCTTGCATCATCCGGAACAACTCATTCAACCTGGATGTCCTTGTGGAAAAACCTACGAATGTATATTGTTCCTTGAGGAGGAACTTCCGCAGGGATGTGCTTACTCTTGTCAACTGATATACCTGGTAAATGAGACAACTAGAATCATCGCAAAGCTCGATGACTCCTGCCTTGTCCCGCGAGGGAGTGTACTTGAGGTCTATGACGAGGAAGAAAAGTTCATACACTCGCATGTACCCCTTGCTCTCTTATATCCATTTGTCAACAGTTTTAATCTCATTGGTATAGACGGTGCAGATGGTGCAACCGTCATGGAGGTCGACACGGCGCTCCCGAGTGAACGGGGCTAGTAAGCCCAGCATCACCATCCTGTCGCCACCGAGGGCGCCGGAAGATCCAGCGTGAGACATGGTGCTAGTGATAGAAAGATGTGGGGAGAGATTGAGAGTGGAATGGGGAAGGCGATGGAGAGGGGAGTTGGCAACTGCTTAAATCGGTGGGAGACGAGGAGGCCCCCAAAATAGTTTGAACGGTAGCCATACCAGGCGTGCGCTGTGTAGACATGATCTGCCCGTGCCCCGTTCATATGAGGATGATGAGGAGGCCAGGAAGACTTGACCATCCGTTGCTTTTTTCTTTCTACACACATATACGTGAGAGTGCATTGCTTTTTTTCAACACGCAAAGACTATGAAAGTGCTCTCGGTGTATTGTGGAAGCGCTCATATTGTTTTCAAAAGATGTGGTCATGCATTTTGAAAGCCCTTGCTAGTATTTTCCTGAAAGTGCTCACACTATTCACGAAAAAACATTTGCAGAGTTAACAAAGATACAATCACATATTTTTACATTAGCGCCATGAATCTGTACATCATCACACAAATTATTCTATGTAAGTAAGTATAATGCAATAACACACAACATCTTTGACCTACTACAATCATGGTTAGAACATACGATCTCTCAATCTAAATGAACATACTACTAGTTGAATGTAGACACACAAGTTCTTGCAATACCTACTACAATCATAGTTAGAACATATGTTCGCTCAATCTAAATAATCATACTACTACTTGAATGTACACACCCAAGTTGTTGCTATTCATCGTCCGTTGTTTCTCTTCCGGCACTTCCAGCCGCTCGAAGATCCCTCATCTTTGTTCTTACGGGGGCAGAGTCATTCCCTCAATGGTGGTTGGAGAAGGTAACGTAGCATGTCCTTAATGATTAGAATCCTATGGTACAACTCATAGCTAACATACCCGTCTTTTGCTGCGTACTCGAGGTGCAACAAGAAAATCGGCTTCCACTCCCCGTACTGGTGCTTGTCCCTTGGGAATGATCTCTTCATGTTCTGGTATGACGGGTCGATGATGAATGCTGCAAGGTCACCCCTGGACTCCCTTTCTCCACCACCTTTGACGCGGAACTGCTCTTGGATGTTGACATGGTGTTCATCTGGAATCATTATCCATGCATGGGAAATCATGATCTTGTCACCCCTCGTGTCCACGCTTGCAGAAGTTATCGATTTGTGTTGCAAGAATTGATCCAATGCTTGGCACCACTCGGATCTACAGTAGTGGTACACGAGGACATGCTCGCGCATTGTGAGTTGCACGACGGCGACCCTTTGTCGTCTGTAACTGCTCGAATGGTTGTACTCGAGGTCTAGTCCAACGAAATTCTTCTTCTCCTCCTAGAACCATTGCTCGTACATGGTGATGAATCGCTCCATAGTCCTAGGTTTGTTGGTGTACACCACCTCCAACACGGTTGTGCTATGGGCAGTGATGTGGTGGGTCTCTGCTATTAGTTTCTTGTCGTCCATGGCTGTAGGGAGGTGGTGGGGAGTTGTGGAGGACGAGGAACGACTGAGGAAGAAGATACAAATGGATGCGATAAAAGGAATGCGATTGTTAATTTCTCATGCAAAAAAGGTAACCGACCAGAGCAGTTTCGACGTCGCCTGACAGTTCCAGGATGCATGGGAATCAGGCTTCAACGCTCGCAATTTTTATGTTTTTTAGTTGAAGCAATTTTTTGGTGGGTTCGAGCAATATATTTTGTGCCGCGCCGACATTGCACGCTCGACGTGCCTGAGTTGTGCATGGTCTTCATATGGCACGCTCCACTTGTTTTATTTTAAAGGGTATCAAATTATGACGTGACAACTGGCACTCTAGACTTTAATTTCTAACCGGGTGTGACACTTGACACGATGAACTTGCTTTATTCAAGATACCAACACAAATGAAACATATGTGCATTGCAAACCAATTGGGTTCACCTTACATATACAATGAACATCCCAACACATGAACATTTACCCATCAATAGTACATAGGCAAAAGTAAAATGTCAAATGCACATACTTTTGTGAACATTCACCCATGGAGGCACCTTTCTGCTTGCTCGTGGTAGAAGCTCAAAGTATGACGTGACAACCAGCCATACGCACTACAATGGGTAAACAGTACACTTCACATGATAAATGAACAAAATGATTGTGCATTTCAAACCTCTTGGGTTCACCTTGAATATGTGAGGAACATGGTACCACATGAACACATATTGCCATGATCAGAATTATAGAAGGAAAAAAATGTCAAATACAGATAGTTTCATCACCAATCAACTATGGTCGTTATATGACACCATGCATAACCTAAGCTTGTCTGCACATGAAAGTCCATAGTGCGATGAAAACAATGAATGGTACTTTAAAAAGTTTCACATCACTAAGTGTCGTTGTATTAAACATAGGTGTGTAATACCCAACTTATGCACAGACAAGTAGTAGCTCCCCCGCAAAGTTAAAACCTTAGTGAAGGCCTCCAACTCAAAGTAAGTAGCTCTTTGAGAGATCAAGGAGTGCATCAAGAAGACCAATACAAACTACAGAAACGAAGTACTAGGAGCAATCCCTTGCCGGCAAGGCAGGGCCGGCAAGATGAAGGCCCGGCAATCCCCGCGGCAAGGAGATCCCCCTCAACCGCTGGCGCTCCACCTTACCAGCAAGTTGTTAGCTATTCGGAGAGGTGTCGAGCCCGCAGGCGACGCGGTGGAGCTCGTGTGCACGTGTCGGTTCGCCGAAAGGAAAATTACCTTTATTGACATCCGTCCTAATGGCACGTTGATACGTCTCCAACATATCTATAATTTTTGATAGATCCCCCTCAACCGCTGGCGCTCCACCTCACCAGCTACCTGTTAGCTATTCGGAGAGGTGTCAAGCCCGCAAGTGACGCGGTGGAGCTCGTGTGCACGTGTCGGCTCGCCGAAAGGAAAATTACCTTTATTGACATCCGTCCTAATGGCACGTTGATACGTCTCCAACATATCTATAATTTTTGATTGTTCCATGCTATTATATTATCCAAACAGAATGAAACTTTTTGAAATTTTTTCTTGGACTAGAAGACAGCCATGAAGCTTCGGGAGGAGGAGGCTAGAGGAGCCACATGAGGGCCACAAGCCCTAGAGGCGCGCCCTAGGGGGGAGCACCCCCCAGACTTGTGGGCCCGTTGGGAATCCCCTAACCCTAACTCCAGCTCTATAAATACCCAAATATTCCCCTTACACCAGAGGGCACACCAAAAATATGTTTCCGCCGCCGCAAGCTTCTGTTCACGTGAGATCTCATCTTGGGGCCTTTTCCGGCACTCTGCCAGAGGGGGATTCGATCACGAAGGGCCTCTACACCAACCTTGTTGCCCTTCCGATGATGTGTGAGTAGTTTACCATGGACCTAAGGGTCCATAGCTAGTAGCTAGATGGCTTCTCTCTCTCTCTCTCTTTGATCTTCAATACAATGTTCTCCTCGATGTTCTTGGAGTTCTATTCGATGTAATCTTCTTTTGCGGTGCATTTGTTGAGATCCGATGAATTGTGGATTTATGATCAAATTATCTATGAATATAATTTAAGTCTTATCTGAACTCTTTTATTCATGATTAACATAGCTTTGTATTTCTCTTAGATCTATTGATTTGGTTTGGCCAACTAGATTGATTTTTCTTGTAATGGGAGAGGTGCTTTGTGATGGGTTCAATCTTGTGTTGTCCTCACCCAGTGACAATAGGGGTAGCGAGGCACGTATTTGTATTGTTGCCATTAAGGATAAAAAGATGTGGTTTTGACCATATTGATTGGATCTATCCCTCTACATCATGTCATCTTACTTAAGGCGTTACTCCGTTCTTGTTAACTTAATACACTAGATGCATGCTAGATAGCAGTTGATGTGTGGAGTAATAGTAGTAGATGCAGGCAGGAGTCGGTCTACTTGTCACGGACGTGATGCCTATCTCCATGATCATTGCCTTAGATATCGTCCTAACTATGCACTTATCTATCAATTACTCAACAGTAATTCGGTTTCCCACTATATGCTTTCTTCAAGAGAGAAGCCTCTAGTGAAACCTATGGTCCCTGGGTCTATTTTTATCATATTATTTTCAGATCTATAAAATCAAAATCTCAAAAAATACCTTGCTGCAATTTATTTACCTTTGCACTTTTATTATCTTTTATACCTATCTCTATCAGATCTCATCCTTGCAAGTAACCGTGAAGGGATTGACAACCCCTTTATCGTGTTGGGTGCAAGTATTTTGTTTGTTTGTGCAGGTGCTATCTTTGGAGACTTGTGTGTTCCTCCTACTGGATTGATACCTTGGTTCTTAACTGACGGAAATACTTATCTCTACTTTGCTGCATCACCCTTTCCTCTTCAAGGGAAAAACCAATGCAAGCTCAAGAAGTAGCAGGAAGAATTTTTGGCGCCGTTGCCGGGGAGGTTCTACATCAAGCCTACCAAGTACCTATCATAAACTCTCATCTCTTGCATTACATTATTCGCCATTTGCCTCTCGTTTTCCTCTCCCCCACTTCTAAAATGTTTTCAGAAAAACACAAAAATATTTGCCTTTTATTTGCCTTCTTTCCGTTCATCTTTTTGTTTACTTGTGTGCAAGATTGCTTGTTTTGCTACCATGTCTAGTCCTTCTATCGTAGTTGGTACCCCGGAAAGTGAGGTTCTTAATTTTAAACACAGGGGGGGGGGTAAAATTTAAAAGATGCTTGGTATAGAATTTGCGATGCTCAGAGTAGATCTACCCATAAGCAATCCACTACAGTACTTCTTCGAAATTTTTATGTGGGTGTTACTACTTGGTATAGATATGCGCTAGACACTATCACCGGGTGTCAAAGTTTTGTCACGGAAGATGTCCTAGTGAAAGGACTTAGTCGTGGCGCCATCGCGACCGGTTAGCTTAAAGGGGTTAAAGCGGAACAAGGGACACAAGGAATTATACTGGTTCGGCCCCTTACGATGAAGGTAAAAGCCTACTCCAGTTGTGATAGAATTGCTAGGGTTTCGATGACCAGGGAGCGAATCTGCTTTGCCTGGCTCTTGAGTTATTGTTTGTTGTCCCTAAACCGCCACCCGGTCGTCCCTTTATATACACAGGTTGACGCCCGGCGGTTTACAGAATCCCGAGGCCGGCTCATAAACGTGCCCGGCTCGGTTTCTACCTTTCCCTGTCTTACAACATAAGTTACATATCATATGGCGGTTTATGTCTACGGGCCCTAATCCGCCTTTGGGCCCTGGGCCTTCATATTAGATCTCCTCCGTAAAGCGCCATACTTCTTGTCTTCATGGGCTTTAAACATGACTAACTCATTGTGGGCATAACCCGGCCCCTCATGGCCGGTTTATACTTAGTAGTAATATCCCCAACATTAGGCCCCAGATTGATTTGAACCTGTTTATGTCAATCTTCAACACTTAGAAAAATTCCTCCTTCAGCACCTTTGCATAAATCTTGTAAACCGCCGTGACGTCATCCTCCAAGATTGTAATAAACCGCCATGACATCACCTATTATTAAAAATTGTATGTCTCATCTTCATTAACGACCCTCCGACAATCGAGGCGACAGCTCTGTCACAGATCCAACTTTTGGGCTCCTCGATTTTCGCGCCTGTCACTTATCCCTTCACCTTATAAATAAGACCGAGGGGTCCTTTTCATTCCCCCCTCGTGCTTCCTCACTTCCTCTTCTTCCTTGCACCGACCCGACCTTCGCGTGTGGCCGTCGTCGTCAAGCTCCGCCCTCGACCTCATCTCCGGCCGCTGCATCAACCTAAATGTACCAGGAAAATGCGGCGCACCTTCGCTACTTCGTCGGTAACAGTAAGTTTCCCTTTCCCTTGCTCTAGATCCTCCATTAGGGTTTCGGTTGTTCATTAAAGCTCGCGTCTGTTCTTCTCCATTCATCTCCACAGTGTAAGCAGCAAACTCAGATCCTACCTTTTCTTGCCCAGTCGTAGTTGTAATCCCCTTTTTCATCCTCAGAATATCTTCTCCGTATAGGAAAAACTCATCTGGACCTGATGAACCACTTAAACGCCTGTATTTTGAGTCTGAATATGTTTTGATTTACTAATATGCTGCAGATCTAAAATTACCATATCGATCTGTGAAACTTGTTTTTCCCTTACTTAGATATTTTAGATCTGTACCTTCCATACCAATGTAGGCGGTTTAACTTTTTTAGCAAATGATAATCCGGTATGTAGAAAATGATAATCTGGCAGGTACCATTAGTCCCCTTTTAAACCACGGATTCGTTTAACTTTATAACCCTCCCAATGTTAGGCTCCGGTTTAACAATGTGCATCAACCTCTGTCTTCTCCTTCCGATATTGCGTCGCTTTATGTTTGTCTGTCATAAACCCTAAACCGGCCTTTGATCTTTTTCCAGCTTTTCATTTGAAATGGCCAAACAATTTTATGCTTGTAACTGGGTCCCTTCCCGGTTACCGAAGAGCAACTAACCGGATGTGTTGCAACCGACGTTTTAGCAAAGAAAGACGTCATCCACTGGAGGGCCCTGGTCCGGAAAATCCTCCTGAGCCCAAGGAAGGAGAAGTAGTCGTGTTTGTTGACCACCTGGGTCGAGGGTTTAGCCCTCCCGGATCAAAAAAATTATGAGATGTGCTCGCTAGCTTCCAGCTCCATCCTCAAGACATCGGACCAAACTCTGTGTCCAATGTTTGCAATTTCCAAGTATTTTGCGAGGCTTATCTTCAAGAAGAGCCCATAGTTGAACTGTTTAGGGATTTCTTCTATTTGAACCGTCGCACAGAGTTTACAGACGAACCCAATACTGAACTTGGTGGAATGGCTATTCAAAAGAGGAAGGATGTTAGTTTCCCTCACGCCAAACTTCATAGTCATCCCAAGGACTGGAATCAGACTTGGTTTTATTGCCGAGATACGTCTCCAACTGATGAGAATCCTCTGCCGGGTTATCGCCCTCACCGGCTTAGCAACACATATCCATTTCCTCAAAGGCTGACTGCAAAGGAACGATCCAACTACGCAGCACAACTCTCAAAGCTCAGAGCCTTTGTGGCAAACATTTTAACATGAGTTGACTTTGTTCGCTGCTGGATATCCTGGAGCATTCTGCCTTTAAGCCGACGCCCCAGTTTAATGTGTGAGTACACATGGGACTTGAAAGATCCTCAATGCCATATTAATATTCAGCTAACAGAGGCTGAAGTTAATGAGTCTGTCAAGAAAATATTGAATGAACTGGAGGCTGTTTGCAGCAAGACATGGCTAAGTCCTTTCTGCACCTTGAATAAACCGCCAGCTGTAAGAATCATATAACTTTTTGTTTTGTCTTGATCCCTTTGAATATTCTTTCAAAATTTTGTCCCTCCTTGACAGGGTGATGATCCGTTCTGTAAGAGGAAACCACAGGACAAACCGGCCAAGACGCCTCGCTCCAAGACCAAGGTGACTAAAAAGATCTTCCAAGAAGAAAACCGCTGAACCCTCTGAACTGAACGTTGATGATGACCCGGATAATCCGGATTCAGAGGTAGAACTTGACTCTCTTGGTTCTTTTTTCATACACCTCATTGACAACGATTATTATCAGGATAATGCTGAAGGCAGCCAAGCCGATGACGTGGAGGTAATTAACCTTTCCTCCGGTTCAGACCCTCTGCCAACACAAAAAATCCGTCAAGCTATCCGGAAAGTAAGATTTTCTCACCCCTAGCTCACTTGGACCCACACTTTCTTTTGAAGAAGCAGCAACAGGAAGCTCGCCGCACAATCCGGCACAGCGGCCAAGTAGTCACCTCAGCCGGTTTACCGAACACTCCGGTTCGGAAACGTCAATCTGAGGTTTCACACACTTCTGATACTTCTTATCCCAAGGCAGGTTATTTCCGACAACCTCTTAATCCGTCCGATTGAAATTATCAGGGAACACCTTATTCATCATCTGGCGAATCAACGGCCACACAACTCCCTCCTCTTAAGACCGTTCTTGGGTAAACACTTTGAACTTAATCCTTTGACGCTTTATACTTGCATTTTATACTAACCTTTATATCTCTCCCTTTCAGAGCCAAGGCCAGACCCAGTAAGAAAGCTCGCGTAAATAAACCGTCTGATGATAATGTGGTTACTGAACCAGAAAGAACTCTAGAACCGGAAGGAACAAATGCTGACGCCATGTTTGATGATCGGCCACCTCATGATCATGACTTTGTTGTTGAACAAGTAGAAGTTGATGCAACAGGCCATGCTGATAAACCGACAAGCCCGGTCCACACTGATGATAAACCGTCAAGTCCGGCTAAGGCTACTGATAAATCGTCAACTCCAGTGCAGGCTGCTGATGATAAGGAAGATGACATTACGATTACCGGCTTTGGCCACACTACTTCTGGCAATCCTGTTGCTCTATCAAAACATAGTGCCAAGGAAGAGCTTTCTGCTATGGGCAAAGGCAAGTGGAACGCAGACTTGTCAAGCTACGCCCACCTTAATGCCCAAGAACTTCATTCTGGTTTTTTAAACCGTCTATACACAAGCCGCGACTATGAAGCCGGTTTAGTGAATCTGATGAAGGAGTGATATGAGGTAACTACATAACTGTTTCTCTCTTATGTCCAATTTCAAATACCAACTCCAGTAGCCCTCAAGGGCAGATTTATGATGCCAATCTAAGCCGGGACTTTGTAATATCTCAACTTTGCATGCTTAGCCTCCAAGGTCTGGTTGATCTTTTTAAGATGAACCGGGACTTTGACCAATGTTACTTTGAGCAAATGTACATTAGCCCCCAAGTGCCAAGAATAATACTTGTATTTTGCTTGGGACTTGTAAAAAATTTCTAATAATCAAGCAAATAGGCATTAGCCCCCAAGTGCTGAGTGTATAACTTGTTATGTGCTTGGTACTTCAAATATGTACTGCCAACTCATGATATGTCTACCTCGTATAGGCCGAGCTGAGCAAAAAGGAGGCCCAAACCGCTGATCTTCAAGAAAATACCAAATCCCAGCAAGCAGAAACCTCAAAGCCAAAGAGGAACTGAGCAGTGCCTTATCAGCCATGGAGAAGCTGAAGGAAACTTTTAAGAAGGAACGGGCGGATTGGGGCATAGAGAAAACCGCATTGCAAAAGAGAGCTGAAGACACAGAAGCAACCCTTAAACCGGTGGCCGAAGAGTTGACCGGTTTAAAGCGGCAGATAAATGCTATGACCGCTGCTGTGTTTGGTAAGTATCCTCACCTGAAGTTTTCAACATACATTATCTCATCAGTTACCGGTTTACTGATGCTCGCCATGATACAAGAACTCGCATTACCCATCTGGGCTCTGACATGCGGATGAAGTTGAAGGCTACCTATACTCTTATAGAGCAGTTATATTCCGGAGCCCAATGGGCCATTTGCCCTGCTGCTCATAACAAACCGCCTCCAACTTTGATAAAGGAAACTCTTGAGAAGCTGTCAATGCTGCTTGCCCGATTGGGCGAGTTTAAAAGATCAGCTGCAAGGTCAGGTGCGCTGACTGCGCTAATCCAGGCTAAAGCATGGATACCAGATCTTGACTCGTCGGATATAGGCATCGGCTATCCTGGCATAAAGGAGGACGGTTTAGAGTTCAACAATGATGATCTTCGAAGGTTGACAAAGGAAATGTGCCCCTTAGCGAGCAAATTGGCTGAAGAAACAGATCTCTCTCACTATCAGCCGGTTTATGATTCTGATCATAAAAGACTTCCCGCGCCAACACATGATGTAGAAGATCTTATTCCGCCAATCCGTAAGCACACCTATGCCCCTGATGTTGACCCCTCCAACCTTATAAGCGATGGAGCTGTGTTCCAATCCATAACTGGAATCGATTGGGCAACCATTGACTTCCAGCCACTGGGTAGAGAGGAGGAGGATGCACCAGCGCAAGACGATCCACAACCTTCAAGTCAGCCTGGTGACGAGTCATGACCCAGAGGCCGGTTTAGCCTTCAGCGTACTGCCACACTTGCTGAAAACAATTATTCTGTTTGGGCATTAAAGCACCTTTGTAATAGGCTAGTTCAAAACAGTTTGTCTGCTATGCCATCGCGCATACTTATTTTGCCTAATACTGTGAATCCACCATGCCTTAAGATATATTATGTTCATAATCCGTAGCGGTGTTATTCAAACTGTTCCTGCATACAAGAAGTTGAAAGTGTCCTGGCGGTTTACCGCAGGACGGGTCATGATGCCCAAAAATATATAGCCGGGGTTTATAACCAAGGCTGTACTTTGAAAATAATCAAAGATGAAAGAGATGATACCTGTGATATTGAATCACATTGTTGGTTGACCAACTTTTTGTATAGTAAGGGTGATAACCTCAATCTTGAGTATTGATAACTCTTTCCATGTTTTGCCGGTTTATGATAAAACCGTACCGGGTTATAATAAACACCGGTTTATATATCATGCTGGTGACTTGTAGTCGAAACCAGACCGGGTCAATAAACGCCGGATTATAAGTGATCATGTACTTGCAACTTATCGTTGAAAGCCTAACCCGGGTCAATAAACATCGGTTTATCATAAGATATTATGAATCTTCACCAAAGGAGAAAAACTTGGCAAATAAAAACATAAAAAGAATATGCAAGGCTTTTCATGGGCTGCCAGGCCCAAAATCGAGGCTTTTCATGGGCTGCCAGGCCACTGAGTTAAACCATTTTTCGAAGCCTTTTAAGATGGACCTCACATTAACCAGTCGTCGTTTTAACTTTGACAAGTTCAAGGTCTATGAGATTGACTTGTCAAACGTTCGGCGGGTCATACCAGGATTACCTGGACGGAGTGGCTTACTTAAAAAGGCAGGATAACCCGGGGTTTTAGGTGAATACACCTGGCTTCCAAGCCTAGCTTGATAGCCTATTATGAGGGTGTAGACTTCTTTGTTCTTTGAGAAGCAAAGAGCCCCCGAGCAATATTTTGAGCTGTGCTCAGTGGGTGCCTATGTTTGAGTTGTGCTTGTGCAATACTCTCTTTGGCCCCACGTGATTTCCTTTGGGCTTTAAGCCGATCAAGAGGCGTAGCTATGGTGTAAATACAACCAAGCCCCCAAGTGATTTCCCTGATGGCCTTATGCCGATCAAGAGGTGTAGCTATGGTTCGAATACGACCAAGCCCCCAAATGACTTTATATATATATAGTTGTATAAGCTGGATCAATGGGTAAATAGAACTCCGCTTTATAAACAGAAGCCCCCTTGTAACCAGACATGATGTAAAAACAACAAAAGAGACCCTGCTTTAGCTGAGGCTCCGGTTTATTGTATTGATCATAATATATACATTATCATAACTATGTACATAAGACGAGCCTGTGGCTTAAGTATAGTAAGGCCGAAGAAGAGCTCTATTCCACGGCCGTTGGGTCTCCTCCTCCGATTTACATGCGTATTTGTGCTCTCAAACATCGATAAGGTAGTATGATCCATTATGCAGATTCTTGCTGACCACAAAGGGTCCTTCCCAAGGTGGGGACAACTTGTGCATATCAGTCTGATCCTGGATGAGCCGGAGCACCAGATCACCTTTTTGAAAAGTTCTGGTTTTAACTCGGCGGCTGTGATAACAACGCAGGTCTTGCTGGTAAATCACCGAACGAGCCGCTGCAATATCACGCTCCTCATCTAACAGGTCAAGTGAATCCTGACGTGCTTTCTCATTATCATCTTCAACATAAGCCGCCACGCGGGGCGAGTCATGACGGATGTCACTAGGAAGAACCGCCTCTGCTCCATAAACCATGAAGAAAGGTGTGTAACCCGTAGATCTGTTCGGTGTGGTATTGATACTCCATAACACAGAAGGTAACTCCTCCACCCAACAACCCGGCGTTCGTTTTAAAGGAACCATAAGCCGGGGCTTGATTCCTCTCAAAATCTCTTAATTGGCTCTCTCTGCTTGACCATTAGATTGGGGGTGAGCCACTGATGACACGTCAAGCCGGATGTGGTCACGTTGACAAAATTCTTCCATAGCACCCTTGGACAGATTAGTACCATTATCGGTTATGATGCTGTGTGGAAAACCAAAATGGAAGATCACCTTTTTGATGAATTGAACCGCCGTAGCTGCATCACACTTACTAACTGGTTCTGCCTCCACCCACTTGGTGAACTTATCAACCGCCACCAGAAGATGGGTCTTCTTGTCCTTGGACCTCTTAAAGGGTCCAACCATATCCAGCCCCCAAGTTGCAAATGGCCAAGTGATTGGAATCATCCTTAATTCTTGAGCCGGAACATGAGCACGGCGTGCAAACTGCTGACAACCACCAAACCTCTTTACCAAATCCTCAGTGTCAGCATGAGCCATCAACCAATAGAAATCGTGACGAAAAGCCTTAGCTACCAAGGATTTTGAACCGGTGTGGTGACCACAATCTCCTTCGTGGATCTCATGCAAAATCTCACAACCTTCTTGAGGAGACACACAACGCTGAAACGCCCCTGTTACACTGCAATGATGCAGCTTCCCATTGATAATGGTCATTGACTTGGATCGCCGAATTATCTGTTTGGCCAAAGTTTTGTCCTCTGGTAACTCGCCCCGGTTCATATACGCCAAGTATGGGACCGTCCAATCCAGAATAACATGAAGAGCCACCACTAACTGAGCCTCCGGGTCAGGAACAACCAAATCCTCCTCAGTAGGTAACTTGACCGACGGGTTATGCAAAACATCCAGAAAAACATTGGGTGGAACCGGTTTACATTGGGAACCCAAACGGCTTAAAGCGTCCATCACTTCGTTCTTCCGCCGGTCCACATGATCGACTTGATAGCCCTTGAAATGACCTGCAACCATATCTACTTCCCGATGATATGCTGCCATGAGTGGATCCTTGGAATCCCAAGTGCCATATACTTGTTGAGCTATCAGGTCCGAGTCACCAAAGCACTTGACCCGGCTTAAATTCATCTCCTTAGCCATCCGAAGACCATGGAGCAAGGCCTCATATTCAGCTGCATTGTTAGTGCAAGGGAACATTAAACGGAGAACATAACAAAACTTATCACCTCGTGGGGAAGTTAATATGACTCCAACCCCCAAGCCCTCCAATTGTCTGGACCCATCAAAATGAATAGTCCAATAAGTGTTATCTGACTTTTCCTTCGGTGCCTGCAACTCTGTCCAGTCATTGATGAAATCCACAAGTGCTTGGGACTTGATTGTTGTGCGATGCATATATTTTAACCCGTGAGGTCCAAGCTCAATGTCCCATTTGGCAACCCGGCCAGTTGCTTCCCTGTTTTGGATGATATCCTCCAAGGGGGCAGAACTGACCATAGTGATAGGATGACCCTAAAAATACTGCTTGAGCTTCCGGCTTGCCATGAAAACTCCATACACCAGATTTTGCCAATGTGGGTACCTCTGCTTGGACTCAATAAGCACCTCACTGATATAATAAACCGGCCATTGAACTAGATACTCCTTTTCGGCCTCCTTGCGCTCCACAACAATAGCCACACTAACAGCCCGGGCATTAGCAGCCACATATAACAATAAGGCTCTTTTTCAATAGGAGCAACAAGATAGGCGGCTCAGCTAGCTGCCTCTTTAAACTCTCAAAGGCTTCATTGGCGGCATCACTCCAGACAAAGTCATCTGTCTTCTTCAGCATCCGATACAAAGGGATGGCCTTCTCCCCAAGGCGACCGATAAACTGGCTTAAGGCTGCAATCTGGCCTGCCAAGCATTGAACATCATTGACACACTTTGGCTTGGCTAGCGAAGTAATAGCTTTGATCTTCTCTGGATTAGCTTCAATGCCCCTGTTAGACACCAGAAAACCCAAGAGCTTGCCTGCCGGTACACCAAAGACACATTTGGCCGGATTAAGCATCATATTATAAACCCGGAGGTTATCAAAAGTCTCCTTCAAGTCATCTATCAATGTTTCCTCCTTTCTGGATTTCACCACAATATCATCCACATAAGCATGAACATTGCGCCCAATCTGATTATGAAGGCAATTCTGTACACAACGCTGATAAGTCGCCTGGGTACTCTTGAGCCCAAAAGGCATAGATACATAGCAGAAGGCTCCAAAGGGAGTTATAAAAGATGTCTTCTCCTGGTCCTTAACTACCATTTTGATCTGATGATAACCAGAATAAGCATCCAGAAAACACAAACGGTCACAACCGGCCGTAGCATCAATGATTTGATCATACGAGGGAGAGCAAAAGGATCAACTGGACAAGCCTTGTTCAAATCTGTGTAGTCCACACACATACGCCAAGTGACGTTCTTCTTAAGTACCAACACCAGATTAGCTAGCCTCTCAGGGTGAAAGACCTCCACGATAAACCCTGCTGCCAAAAGCCGGGCTACCTCCTCCCCAATAGCCTTGCGCCTTTCTTCATTGAAGCGGCGGAGAAACTGCCTGACCAGTTTAAACATAGGATCAATATTAAGAGTGTGCTCAGCGAGTTCCCTCGGTACACCTGGCATATCAGAAGGTTTCCATGCAAAGATGTCCCGGTTCTCACGGATGAACTCGATGAGCGCGCTTTCCTATTTTGGATCCAGGTTAGCGCTGATGCTGAACTGCCTGGATGAATCGCCAGGAACAAAGTCAACCAGCTTAGTCTCCTTAGCCGTTTTGAACTTCAAAGCCGGATCATGCTCTGTGGTTGGCTTTTTCAGAGAAGTCATATCTGCCGGATCAACATTGTCTTTGTAAAACTTCAACTCCTCTGTTGCACAAACCGACTCAGCATAGGCCGCATCACCTTCTTCACATTCCAAAGCAATCTTCCGGCTCCCGTGCACTGTGATGGTCCCCTTATGACCCGGCATCTTAAGCTGCAGATAAACATAACAGGGCCTTGCCATGAACTTAGCATAAGCCGGCCGTCCAAACAAGGCATGATATGGGCTCTTGATTTTCACCACTTCAAAAGTCAATGTTTCTGACCTTGAATCATGATCATCTCCAAAAGCAACCTCTAGAGCTATCTTACCAACCGGGTACGCCGATTTACCAGGCACCACACCATGAAAAACGGTGTTCGACGGTTTAAGATTTTTATCTATCGACCCCATGCGACGGAAGGTTTCATAATAAAGAATATTGATACTGCTCCCTCCATCCATGAGTACCTTGGTGAACTTATACCCCCCAACCTGAGGTGCCACCACTAAGGCCAGATGACCCGGATTATCAACTCGGGGTGGATGATCCTCTCGACTCCACAAAATGGGCTGCTCAGACCAGTGCAAGTAACGGGGCACCGCCGGTTCAACGGAGTTCACTGCCCTTTTATGAAGCTTCTGATCGCGCTTACATAAGCTAGTGGTGAAGACATGGTACCGCTCACTATTCAACTGCTTCCTATTACTCTGATATCCTGATTGTTGCTGCTGCTGACTCACCTGATGATTATAACCGCCCTGGTTGCCCTGACTGCCCTGATTGCCATGTCCGGTTTGGTTGCCTTGAAATCCTGAACCGGAGCTGCCTCCACCATAACCCGACCCATGAGAACCGCCTCCTGAACTGTCGGATGGCCCATGGTCGTATTGGAACATATTCAAATTTTTAAACTCCCGCATGATAAAGCAATCCTTCCAAAAGTGCGTAGCTGGCCTTTCTTTTGACCCGTGCTTTGGGCAAAGCTGATTTAACAGGCGCTCAAGATTGGGACCTGATCCTCCACCCCGCTAGGGCGGTTTACCCTTACGACGCTGATCATTATCCTGGGTGTTGGTGTTAGCCACAAAGTCCAAGCTATTATCCGCCTTGCGCTTACCATTGTTCCCATGACCCGCCAGGTTATGCTGCTGCCCCTTGGCACTACCATTCTTCTTTCCCTTCCCCGACCTTTCATCCTTAGACTCAGGGTCTTTGGTACTATCCGAGTCCGCATACTTAACCAGAGCTGCCATAAGCGTTGCCATGTCATTGCAATGACGCTTGAGCCTTCCCAACTTCAGTTTCAAAGGCATAAACCGGCAATTGCCTTCCAACATCAAGACTGCCATATCAGCATTGATGCGGTCTGATGAATGCAAAATAGCTGAGATTCGCTTTACCCAATGGGTTGTAGACTCCCCCTCCTCTTGAACACATGTGGCTAAGTCCATGATTGACATGGGCTGCTTGCACGTATCTTTGAAATTCTGGATACACCGGCTTTTTAACTCATCCCATGACCCAACGGAGTTAGCTGGTAAACTTTTTAGCCAGGTACGAGCTGTTCCTTCCAGCATCATGGTGAAGTACTTGGCACATGCCGCATCATCCACATCCAGCATCTCCATCGCCATCTCATAGCTCTCGACCCATGATTCGAGGAGTAAATCGGCAGTGTAATTGGGCACCTTACGAGGACCCTTGAAATCCTTGTGCAGCCGCATGTTGTGTAAGACCGGGGTGAGACACGACACCCCCAAAGAACTGAAAACCACACCTGGTTCCACCGAAGTGGTTGGACGAACCAGAGTAAGCTGACTGGCCGTGTATTGCGCTACTAACTCGGCTTCTCGACGTGCTCGACCGTGGTCCACCACATCCCGGGCATTAGCACCGCCGCCCGCCGGGTTATGCCCTCGTGATGGGTTACGGTTTCACGCACTGCTTGACATAGCCGGTTCATCAATATGCCTGCTGTAGCTCCGACTTGGGCGGGGTGTGGAATGAATCTTCTCGCGACTGTATGAATAAGCCTGCTGTTGAGTCAAAGCTGTCTGAAGGAGCTCTCTAGCCCGTCGTGTTTCAACTGCTACTGGAGATTCGCCTTCGATCGGTAGAGCTGCCAATCGTGAAGCGGCGGCAATGATGTTATCCAACGGGTTAGAGTAATGACCCGGAGGCGTTGAGACGTGTTGTGGCAGGACATTGTTCTGACGAGGCGGATCCATCGTGCGTGGCTGAATTGGCGCCCCCGTTCTAGGTGCCTCCACACGGTTTACCACTGGCTGGTTACTGGTTCTTGCCCCTGGAGTATTAAAGAGATTCCTTCCCTCGTAAACCGGAGGTAGGTGAGACCGGTGCCTTCTTCTCATGACATCGTTTGATGCGCTCTGATCCAGCATAAGCCGATAAGCCTGTGCCTCTAACTCGGCCCGCTCTGCGGCCATCCTGGTGTTCTCTACTGCCAGATCTACCTTAGCTTGAGCTATCTGATCCTTCACCTTTGCAATTTCTGTGTCATGCTGATCCTGATCTGCCAGATTAACCTCAGCCGCCAGCAATGTTGCCAAAGTGTCGAATAAATCAGACAAAACCTAAACCGGTGCTGGCGTGGGGCCTCCTGCCCCAGCGGGTGTTGCAGCTACTGAACCGGAAATCATTACCGCTGCGATGGAAGAATGCTGCACCGACTGCGTACCCGCATGAAAATTACAACCCGGCTCGGCGGATCAGAGGGGTCTGGAATACTGTCGCTATCGGAACCGCCATTAATCCGGCCATCATGCAGCTGATACAACGACTCGGTCTCTCCGGTTGAAGACTCGTCATCAGAGTAAACAATGGTTTCGCCACCAGATACCGATCTATCCCCAGATTCCGCTCCGTGGATGACTCCCATGGAGGCACGCTTTACGGCAAGCTGAACTCGGGCAGGTCTTGCATGCTAAGCCGTCTCGACGATGTCGGTGCAGATGTCCGGCTCAGGGCCCGGTTCGCTGATCTTGCCAATGAAGACGTGTACTCCGCCAAAGGGGACCCGGTACCCGTACTTGATCGAGCCGGCCTCGGGGCCCCAGCCTACGTTGTTCATGTAGATTTTGCCGCGACAACTCTTGGTCATCCGGCCCGCAGCGTATCCCTTGAGTCCTTCGAAGCTACCCTTCAAGAACTCGAAACCATCGTGCGATAGTCCCACGGTGGGCGCCAACTGTCGTGGTTTTGTCATGGAAGATGTCCTAGTGAAAGGACTTAGTCATGGAGCCATCACGACGGGTTAGCTTAAAGGGGTTAAAGCAGAACAAGGGACGCAAGGAATTATACTGGTTCAGCCCCTTACAATGAAGGTAAAAGCCTACTCCAGTTGTGATAGAATTGCTAGGGTTTCGATGACCAGGGAGCGAATCTGCTTTGCCTGGCTCTCGAGTTATTGTTTGTTGTCCCTAAACCGCCGCCGGGTCGTGCCTTTATATACACAGGTTGACGCCCGACGGTTTACAGAATCCCGAGACTGGCTCATAAACGTGCCCGGCTCGGTTTCTACCTTTCCTTGTCTTACAACATAAGTTACATATCATATGGTAGTTTATGTCTACGGGCCCTAATCCGCCTTTGGGCCCTGGGCCTTCATATTAGATCTCCTCCGTAAAGCGCCATACTTCTTGTCTTCATGGGCTTTAAACATGACTAACTCATTGTGGGCATAACCCGCTCCCTCATGGCCGGTTTATACTTAGTAGTAATATCCCCAACACCGGGGGTAATTTCTTGAGTAGTGACCCTATGGATGCTTTTAATGCTATGAGAAATTTGGTAGGATCACCACCTATCACGATTAATGAAACAACTTTGACTTTGGAACATATGATGCAAAGGCTTGATATTATTGAGAATAAGATCAATATCATAGAGCATATTGAAAATTTGGATAAGAAGATTCATAACCATATTACACAAATTGGATCAAAGGTAGGAATCACTTTAAAAACCCTAAAAGAGAAAGAACCTATAATTGATGAGATAGTAGAACAAGGTTCCGCTAGGATCAATAGGTTAGAGGATATTATTACCAATTTGGGTTCTGCCTTTGCTGCTGTCACCAAAATTTCCTCCTAATAAAACCACTAAGTTTATTTACGTTCCCAAAAATAAGGGTGGATCATCTAGTAAAGGAAACACAAATCTTAAGATGATAAGTATTTTCCCTAGTTTTATCAATATTATTAAGGAACCAATTCCTACATACGAATTTCTTGATTTCCTACCTAGGAGTGTGATCATCAACAACCCTAATGTAATCCCTAGGAAGGATGGATTTGCAGTTGAGGGATTAAACACCAAAGATGACAATACCTAGATATATTCATTATGCCTAGCTAGGGGCGTTAAGCAATAGCGCTTGTTGGGAGGCAACCCAATTTTATTTTGTATTTTTTCTTCTGTTCTTGAACAAATATGCAATATTACTTCTGTAATATTTGTTTTTTAATGTTTTAATTAGTGTGTGAGCCACGTAAGACATTTGGGATGATCTATGGTGATAGTTGGTTTGATTTTGCTGAAAAACAGAAACCTTTACGTCCAATAGCAGAATTGTTAAAATTCACCGGAGCGTGATAAAATTCTTAATTTTTTTACACAAGATTGATATAAAAATTGCTTCTATTGTCCTAATGTTTCAGAATTTTTGGAGTTACAGAAGTTTGGCTAAAGTCCAGATTACTTCAAACTGTTCTGTTTTTGACAGATTTTGTTTTTGTTATGTTGTTTGCTTATTTTGATGAATCTATGGGTAGTATCGGGGGGTATGAACCATGGAGAAGTTAGAATACAGTGGATATAACCCCAATATAAAATTGTAATGAGTTTACGATAGTACCTAAAAGTGGTTATTTGCTTTGTTTCATTAACGAATCTCACTAGTTTTCTGTTAAGTTTTGTGTTGTGAAGTTTTCAAGTTTTGATTAAAATTTTGATGGACTATGGAATAAGGAGTGGCAAGGGCCTAAGTTTGGGGATGCCCAAGGCACCCCAAGGTGATATTCAAGGACAACCAAGCATCTAAGCTTGGGGATGCCTCGGATGACATCCCCTCTTTTGTCTTAATCCATCGGTAAAATTACTAGAGGCTATATTTTTATTCACCACATGATATGTGTTTTACTTGGAGCGTCTTGTATTTTATGAGTCTTTGTTTTTTAGTTTGCCACAATCGCCCTTGTTGTACACACCATTTGAGAGGGACACACATTAATCGTGAATTTTTTAGAATACTCTATGTGTTTCACTTATATCTTTTGAGCTAGGTAGTTGCTCTAGTGCTTCACTTATATATTTTTAGAGCACGGTGGTGGTCTTATTTTTAAGAAATTGATGAACTCTCATGCTTCACTTATATTATTTTGAGAGTCTTAAAAATAGTATGGCAATTTTCTTAGGTTATGAATTTGGTCCTAATATGATGGGTATTCAAGAGGGATATAATAAAAACTTTCATGTAGATCATTGAATATATGAGAAGATTCCTTGCAATTGTTTTGAGATATAAAAATGGTGATATTAGAGTCATGATAGATGGTAATTGTAGGTTAATCGAAATATTTGCGTTAAGGTCTGTGATTCCCAAAGCATGCACGTATGATCTCTAGTTATGCGATGAAGTTGGAGCATGATTTATTTTTTATTGTCTTCCTTATGAGTGGCGGTCAGGGACGAGCGATGGTCTTTTCCTACTAATCTATCCCCCTAGGAGCATGCATATTAGTACTTTGCTTCGATGGCTAATAAACTTTTGCAATAAGTATGTGAGTTCTTTATGACTAATGTTGAGTCCATGGATTATATACACTCTCACTCTTCCATCATTGCTAGCCACTCTAGTAAGCAATTTTCGCTGGTGCATTAAACCACCTTATACCTTTCCTCAAAACAGCCACCATACCTACCTAGGCATTTCCATAGCCATTCCGAGATATATTGCCATGCAACTTCCACCGTTCTGTTTTATTATGACACATACCATAATTGTCATATTGCTTTCATATGCATGAGGCATTCATATAGAGTCATATTTTTGTTCTAGTATCAAGTTGTAATTCTTGAGTTGTAAGTAAATAAAAGTGTGATGATCATCATTATTAGAGCATTGTCCCATGTGAGGAAAGGATGATGGAGGCAATGATTTCCCCACAAGTCGGTATGAGACTCCGGACTTAAAATAAAAAGAGCCCAAAATAACAAAAGGCCAAAGATCCCAAAATATAAAAAATGAGAAAAGGAAAAAATGAGAGAAAAATAGAGAAGGGACAATGTTACTATCCTTTTCCACACTTGTGCTTCAAAGTAGCACCATGTTCTTCATATAGAGAGTCTCCTATTTTGTCACTTTCATATATTACTAGTGGGAATTTTTCATTATAGAACTTGGCTTGTATATTGCAATGATGGGCTTCCTCAAATTGCCCTAGGTCTTCGTAAGCAAGCGAGTTGGATGCACACCCACTTAGTTTTCTTTCGAGCTTTCATACACTTATAGCTCTAGTGCATCCGTTGCATGGAAATACCTACTCACTTGCACCAATATCAATTGATGGGCATATCCATAGCCTATTAATTTGCGTAGTTGGTGCGAGAATTTCTTTCTCCTTTTTGTCTACTACTACATTCTATTCCACCCATAGTGCTATATCCATGGCCCACGCTCATGTATTGCGTGAAAGTTGAAAGAGCTTTAGAATGTCAAAAGTATGAAACAACTGCTTGGCTTGTCATTGGGGTTGTGCATAATAAATTCTTTGTGTGATGAAGATAGAGTATGACAAGACTATATGATTTTATAGGGATAACTTTCTTTAGCCATGATATTTTGAAAAGCCATGATTGCTTTATTATTATGCTTGAAGTATTATTGTTTCTATGTCAATATTAAACTTTTGTTTTGAATCTTATGGATCTGAATATTCATGCTACAATAAGAAAGATTAGTTGATAAACATGTTAGGTAGCATTCCACATCAAAATTTCACTTTTTATCATTTACCTACCCGAGGACGAGCAGGAATTAAGCTTAGGGATGCTTGATACGTCTCCAAGGTATCTATAAGTTTTTATTGTTCCATGCTATTATATTATACATCTTGGATGTTTTATATGCATTAATATGCTATTTTATATCATTTTTTGGGACTAACCTATTAACCTAGTGCCCATTGCTAGCTGTTGTTTTTCCTTGTTTTTGTCTTTTACAGAAAATCAATACCAAACGGAGTCCAAACGGAACAAAACTTTTTGAGGATTTTTCTTGGACTAGAAGACAACCACGAAGCTTTGGGAGGAGGCCAGATGAGCCACGAGAGGGCCACAAGCCCTAGAGGCGCGCCCTAGGGGTGGGCGTGCCCCCAGGCTTGTGGGCCCATCGGGACTCCCCTAACCCTAACTCCATCTCCATCAATACCCAAATATTCCCCGTACACCAGAGGGCACACCAAAAATACATTTCCGCCGCCGCAAGCTTCTGTTCTCGTGGGATCCCATCTTGGGGCCATTTTCGGCACTCTGCCGGAGAGGAATTCGATCACGGAGGGCCTCTACACCAACCTTGATGCCCTTCCGATGATGTGTGAGTAGTTTACCATGGACCTAAGGTTCCATAGCTAGTAGCTAGATGGCTTGTTCTCTCTCTTTGATCTTCAATACAATGTTCTCCTCGATGTTCTCTATATGATGTAATCTTCTTTTGCGGTGCGTTTGTTGAGATCCGATTATGATCAGATTATCTATGAATATTATTTCAGTCTTCTTTGAAATCTTTTTATGCATGATTAAGATAGCTTTGTATTTCTCTTAGATCTATTGATTTGGTTGAGCCAACTACATTATTTTTTCTTGCAATGGGAGATGTGCTTTGTGATGGGTTCAATCTTGCGGTGTCCTCACCCAGTGACAGTAGGGGTAGCGAGGCACGTATTTGTATTGTTGCCATTAAGGATAAAAAGATGGTTATTTTTACCATATTGATTGGATCTATCCCTCTACATCATGTCATCTTGCTTAAGGCGTTACTCTGTTCTTGTTAACTTAATACACTAGATGCATGCTCGATAGTAGTCGATGTGTGGTGTAATAGTAGTAGATGGAGGCAGGAGTCGGTCTACATGTCACGGACGTGATGCCTATATTCATGATCATTGCCTTACACATCGTCATAACTATGCGCTTTTTATCAATTGCTGAACAATAATTCGTTTACCCACCGTATGCCTTCTTCAAGAGAGAAGCCTCTAGTGAAACCTATGGCCCTTGGGTCTATTTTTATCATATTATTTTCAGATCTATAAAACCAAAAACCCAAAAATGCCTTGCTGCAATTTATTTACTTTTGCACTTTTATTTATCTTTTATACCTATCTCTATCAGATCTCATCCTTGTAAGTAACCGTGAAGGGATTGACAACCTCTTTCTCGTGTTGGGTGCAAGTATTTGTTTGTTTGTGCAGGTGCCATCATTGGAGACTTGTGTGTTCCTCCTATTGGATTGATACCTTGGTTCATAACTGAGGGAAATACTTATCTCTACTTTGATGCATCACCCTTTTCTCTTCAAGGGAAAAACCAAGCGAAGCTCAAGAAGTAGCACGTGGCAAGATAATAGGAGGTAGATGATCAAGCGGTGCGGCAACCTTACCGGGGCTCCTCCTCCTCATGACACCTAGCGATGCATTTAATGCGTTTTTGTCCTAACTAGCAGAGTTAGGTATGATAGTTCTTTTTCTATCTAATCATCCTGTAATGACCCTTTTGCCACTGTGCTATCCTCTTTAGCTATAAAAGGAGGGCCAAGGCATCCTTTACAGGGGGTTGGAACCGTATGTAAACCCAAGCATACATGCCCGTGCAGCTGCCCTCTCCTCGCACCTTGCCAGGGGAGCGCGCTCCGTGTACCTTGCGCACACTCACCCAATACATCCAAGCAGGAGTAGGGTTTTACGCTTCTCAACAGCCCGAACCTGGATAAAAACTGTTGCATCCCTTGTTGTTCTTCCTTTTTGCGCGTGTGCACCCCCCTTGTCGAACCAGGAAAGGGGCAACATTGCCCCATTGATCGCCGGCCCCGACGCTGAGATCTTGATGTGACACTAAGCGGCGCATTTAATGCATTCTTTCCTGCTTGCAGAGTTAGGTATCACTACAAAAAACACACATTCGTGACATTTTGGGGCGAATGATTTTTTTCCTGTCATGCTTATGACACTTCTATGATGATAATTGTGAAAAACCCGGTATCATCATAGATGTGGTGCCCTCCTACTTCTATGACAAGAAACCATGACAGAAAATGGGCTTTTCATCCTGGGCGAGCCGGAGACGCAGCTGCATGACATTCTTTGGGCCATCCATGATGGAGAAAACCATGGTAGAAGCGAGGGCGAGGAAAATATCGGGGAGTTCCCGGTTACGGTGGGTATTCGGGGCCGAGCGATGCATGGAGGTTTGCGTATTTCTCTTGTACACGTGTTGGACTTTAACTGAACCTGAGTGAGGCGTTCGCTTACTGAACCCAAGCGATTGCACTGGCTACGCGTTACTGAACCTGAGTGAT
Source organism: Triticum dicoccoides (assembly GCF_002162155.2). Lineage (NCBI taxonomy): Eukaryota > Viridiplantae > Streptophyta > Magnoliopsida > Poales > Poaceae > Triticum > Triticum dicoccoides. The sequence continues at coordinate 511,179,611 of NC_041382.1, read as the reverse complement.
CGATCGATCCCTGGCTGTTAACTGGACCCGATCGAGGGATTCCTTCGCTATTGCTGCTAATTGAAGCTGATCTAACCTGCTGCCTCTTGATGAACAGTGAGTGTTGTTGGGGGTTGGATGAACAATTCCCGGTGGGGGTTGGATGAACAGGACCCCGTGGTAGGAGAGGTCGTTGCCGCTGGATGAACAGGACCCCGATCGAGCTAGTTGGGGGTGGATGAACATGACCCCGTGGAGGGCTGGTGGAACAATAGCCGTGGAGGCTGGATGAACAAGACCCCATGGAGGGCTGGTTGAACAATAGCTAGTGGAGGCTAGATGAACAGGAGCCGGTGGATGAACAATAGCTGGTGGAGGCAGGAGGGAGACGCCGTGGATGAACAGTCGTAGGTGGAGGCTGGATGAGGTTGGCAGTAGATGAACAATAGCTCATGGAGGCTAGAGCGAGGCAGTATACGATGGATGAATAGTAGCCAGTGGAGTTCCATTTTGCGGTACGCCACACCCCTCCCGATGAACATGATCCTTGTTTCGACCGTAGGGGGTCGAAGAGAAGTTCGTTTCCTCCGTTTTGCGGTATGCCACACCCCTCCCGATCAACAGGACCCCGTTTCGACCGTAGGCGGTTGAACAGAAGGCCGTTTCCTCCGTTCTGTGATACAGCAGGCCTCGTTTTGGCTGTTCCGTCCAAGCAGGTTGGCTCCCGATGAACATGACGCATTCCATTGCCTCCCGATGAACACGCCGCAGTTTCTTCGTTCTGACCCAGCCGGTTGGCTGCCGATGAATAGGACGTCATTGCTGCCCTCCGCTGCCTCTCCATGTACACGAGCCCTGGCCTTACGTATGCGTGAGTAGGCATTCGAGACCCTCCTCGTATGTAGGTACGTACGTGTACACAATATAGACGGGACAGCCTGAACAGCTACCGCTCCTTACTAGGCCACGATTCATCATGGCAGAAAGACCGATGGACCAGTACGTATGTACACGTTTGCGACCAGAATGACAATGCTACGTATGGTTCGACCGGGTGGGTACCGGCTATCAGGGAGGATAAGGAGGCACTTCCTTGTGTGGGAAGATGTAGCTGGTGGGTTCGAGCTGATAGGGGGATGATTCTTTTTTTGCGCGTAATAAGGAGGCACTCCCTTGCGTGCAAATATGTAGCTGGTGGGTCCATCTATCAGCCTCACCTCGTACAGTCCTCTTCCTTCACGGTAGCACAGCCTACCACGAGAGGCAGGAGCACCCGGTGGTTTGGATGGCTGGAGCAAAACAATCAGTGGTTGAAGAAGCAAGACGACCGTTGGATGTTAACAATCCAACGGTCACTAGTGATAGAATCGTTTGTTGACTAAGTTAACAAAGCCCTGCGTACGCTTCAACTTAGTAGGGCCACAAGTCAGCCTCCAAATCTGGTGGGCCCCAGCTTCATTGGGAGCACTCACTATTTTTCGCTTAATAAGGAGGCACTTCCTTCCATGCCAAGATATAGCTGGTGGGTCCCAGGTGTCACAGGGAGAATTCATTCTTTTTGGCGTAATAAGGAGGTACTTGCTTGAGTGCGGCCATGGACCATGTGGGTCCCAACTGTCAGGCTCCCTATGTACATCCCTCTTCCGATGTTGTCGTTTGTTCACAACGTTGACCATGTCGTGCCGAGAACACCAGCGCGAGGGACGACGGCGAGACCCAGGAAGGGAATGGCCCGGAGGCCGCGAAGCCACAACAGTGGAGGGATGTGGGTGAGTAGAGGGATGGCCTGGCCAACGGTGGGAGTAGTAGGGGGTGGTGAGGACTTTGATACGTCTCCAACATATCCATAATTTTTGATTGTTCCATACTGTTTTATTATCAATCTTGGATGTTTTATAATCATTTTATAGTCATTTTATATCATTTTTTGGTACTAACCTATTGACATAGTGCCAAATGCCAGTTGCTGTTTTTTTGAAGGAAATATGCCCTAGAGCCAATAATAAAGTTATTATTTATTTCCTCATATCATGATAAATGTTTATTATTCATGCTAGAATTGTATTAACCGGAAACATAATACTTTTGTGAATACATAGACAAACATAGTGTCACTAGTATGCCTCTACTTGACTAGCTCGTTAGTCAAAGATGGTTATGTTTCCTAACCATATACATGAGTTGTCATTTGATAAACAGGATCACATCATTAGGAGAATGATGTAATTGACTTGACCCATTCCGTTAGCTTAGCACTTGATCGTTTAGTTTACCGCTATTGCTTTCTTCATGACTTATATATGTTCCTATGACAACAAGATTATGCAACTCCCGATTACTGGAGGAACACTTTGTGTGCTACCAAACGTCACAATGTATAAAGGTGCTCTACAGGTGTCTCCGATGGTACTTGTTGAGTTGGCATAGATTGAGATTAGGATTCGTCACTCCGATTGTCGGAGAGGTATCTCTGGGCCCTCTCGGTAATGCACATCATAATAAGCCTTGCAAGCAATGTGACTAATAAGTTAGTTACGGGTTGATGCATTACAAAACGAGTAAAGAGACTTGCCGATAATGAGATTGAGCTAGATATTGGGATACCGACGATCGAATCTCGGACAAGTAACATACCGATGACAAAGGGAACAACGTATATTGTTATGCGGTTTGACCGATAAAGATCTTCATAGAATATGTAGGAACCAATATGAGCATCCAGGTTTTGGTATTGGTTATTGACCGGAAACATGTCTCGGTCATGTCTACATAGTTCTCGAACCTGTAGGGTCCGCACGCTTAAAGTTCTATGACGATCGGTATTATGAGTTTATATGTTTTGATGTACCAAAGGTAGTTCATAGTCCCGGATATGATCACAGACATGACAAGGAGTCTCGAAATGGTCGAGACATGAAGATTAATATATTGGAAGCCTACATTTGGACATCGGAAGAGTTCTAGGTGAAATCGGGATTTTACCGGAGTGCTGGAGGGGTTACCGGAACCCCCCGGGTGTTAATGGGCCCTTTTAGGACCTAGTGGAGAGAGAGAGGGGCCGGCCAGGGCAGGCCGGACACCCCCTCCCTCTCTGGTCCGAATTGGACTAGGAGAGGGGGGGCGCCCCCCTTTCCTTCTCCTTCTCCCCCTTCCTTTCCCCCTCCTAGTAGGAGTAGGAAAGAGGGGAATCCTACTCCTACTAGGAGGAGGATTCCTCCTCCTGGCGCGCCCTCTAGGGCCGGCCGGCCTCCCCCCTCGGTCCTTTATATACGGGGGCATGGGGGCACCTCTAGACACAAGTTGATCATTGATCCCTCCCAGCCGTGTGCGGCGCCCCCTCCACCATAATCCACCTCGGTCATACTGTAGCGGTGCTTAAGCGAAGCCCTACAATGGTAGCTTCATCAACATCGTCACCACGCCGTCATGCTGACGAAACTCTTCCCCGAGGTCTACTGGATCATGAGTTCGTGGGACGTCACCGAGCTGAACGTGTGCTGAACGCGGAGGGGCCGTATGTTCGGTACTGAGGATCGGTCGATCTTGAAGACGTACGACTATATCAACCGTGTTGTCATAACGCCTGCGCTTAACGGTCTACGAGGGTACGTGGACGACACTCTCCCCTCTCGTTGCTATGCATCACCATGATCTTGCCTGTGCGTAGGATGTTTTTTAAATTACTACGTTCCCCAACATTTTTCCATGTTTTTACATCACAGAAAGTCAATATCAAACGGAGTCCAAATGCTATGAAACTTTACAAAGATTTTTTATGGGCCAGAAGGAAGGAAATGGGCCCTGGTTGCACCTGGGGGGTGCCCCGGAGGGGGCACAACCCACCAGTGCATGCTAGGAGGCCCTGGCGCGCCCCGGTGGGTTGTGCCCAACTTTGGTGCCCCCCGGACCACCTCTTTGCTCTATAAATACCCCAAAAATACCAGAACCCTAGGGGAATCAACTAAATATTCATCTAGCCACCGTAGAGTCCAGAATCACTAGATCCAATCTAGACACCATCATGGAGGGTTTCACCACTTCCATTGGTGCCTCTCCGATGATGCATGAGTAGTTCTTTGTAGACCTTCGGGTCCGTAGTTAGTAGCTAGATGGCTTCATCTCTCTCTCTCTCTCTCTCTCTCTCTCTCTCTCTCTCTCTCTCTCTCTCTTGATCCTCAATTACAATGGTCTCTTGGAGATCCATATGATGTAACTCTTTTTGCGGTGTGTTTGGGATCGATGAACTTTGAGTTTATGATCAAATCTATGTTTTTATATCCATGAAAGTTATTTGAGTTTCTTTGATCTCTTATATGCATGATCTCTTATAGCCTAGTATTTCTTCTATGATATTTGGGTTTTCTTTGGCCAACTTGATCTATTTATCTTGCAATGGGAAGAGGTGCCCGATAGTGGGTTTGATCTTACGGTGCTTGATCCCAGTGACAGAAAGGGAATCGACACGTATGTATCATTGCTACTAAGGATAAAATGATTAGATCTATATCTACCGCCATATAGATAAACGGATCTTGTCTACATCATGACATCATTCTTATTGCATTACTCCGTTTTCCCATGAACTTAATAAACTAGATGCATGATGGATAGCGGTCGATGTGTGGAGTAATAGTAGTAGATGCAGGCAGGAGTCGGTCTACTAATCTTGGACGTGATGCCTATGTAATGATCATTGCCTGGATATCGTCATAATTATTTGAAGTTCTATCAATTGCCCATGTCACAGCCCTAGCTTCAGCCTTGTTGTGGTCTAGTCTTGGTTGTTGCATCATGTTTAAATTTTCTTAAACCTAAAATGGGGATGTCCAAACCCTAGCACCAAATGAAATGCAACTAGGATCAAAATAAAGATATTTTCAATGAACCCAAAATGCCCTTCATAAATGCCCATCATTTTTGAATTGGTCTAGAACCTCTTCCAAAAATGATGCACATATTTCTAGGCCATTCTGCATTTTTGAATTAACTCATATTGTATTTGAATTGGGGCATTTAAATACTATAAATATTTTTAAATTCTCCAAAAATTTTGGAATTAGTTGAGGGCCTCTGGATTAATTTATTTAGTGCCCATAACTATTTTCAGAATTTTTAAAAGTGATTTGGTTTGAAAACCAAATTTAAACAAATTTGCATAAATAGAAAAACAGAACAATAATAGAAATAGGACAGAGAGGGAAACCTTACCTGGCGCTCACCTGCGGCCTAGCAAGCCGTCCCAGTCCACTGGCCCCTGCCAGTCATCCCCTTCCTCACGCCAGGAGGACACGGGCACGCACCCGACACGCGCGGCCACACGCTCGGCCACCTCCTGCCTGCTTGCCACTGCTGGAGTCGGCCCTGAGCGCCACACAACCCCCTGGACCCCCTCGCTCTCTTCCTCACCCTCGTTCCCCTCCTCTGTCTCGCTCTCTCACGCATGCCCGAACACGCCGTCGCCGCCGTTCACTGCCACCGCGTCCACCGTTCTCCCCTTGCCTCCTCGTGCTGTCCAAGACCTCCGCCGCGACCCCCTCGCCCTCCCCACCGAGCCACGCTTCGCCGGAGGCCTGCATCGCCGCCATCTGGTCGTCTTCAACCTCGGTACCCGCCGGACGCCGTTCGTCGATTCGCCTCGCTCCGGTCGCCCCCGAGCCCACTGATCTGCTCATCTACCTCCCTGTGAGCTCCGCCGCTTTTCCCTTCTCTTCCCCGCGTCATTTTCGCCCTCTAGCTACAGCCCCGAGATCACTCGAGGCCACCGTCCGCCATGACCGGTGAGCCCATGCTCCCGAGCTTCTCCTGCTCGCTCCAGGGGTACTGATATGCTCCTGGCACCTCCAGGAGGCTACCTAGCCACTCCGTTGGCTCGCCCGAGCACTGCAGCCCCGCGCCCGCGCTATCCTGAACTCCGGCCACCGCTGTTGTCATCGCCGGCGCCGCCCCAAACCACCCCAGGTCCAGCCACCACCACCATCGGATGCACCCAGCTGTGGGCGTTCCAACGCGCCTGGCTGCGCGACCTATCGTCGCCGGAGTTGGCCGGATGGGCGACGTCGTCATGCTGTGCTTAGCACCGGCGTTTAGCCGTCGACGTGGCACCATCATTAGCATTTAATGACCCCGCTAATTAATCCACACTCTCGCTGACATGCGGTCCCCGCTGCCTAACTAACCAGCTAACAAAAATAGATTAAGATTAATCTAAACATAGTGGCCCCATGCGTCGGTGTTGACCTCGCTGACGTGGTCGTTGACCGGACCCACTTGTCTGTGACACTAAATGTCACTAGGTCACTGACCAATGGGTCCCACTGGTCAGGTTTGACCTGGACCGTGCCCCGTTGACCTGCTGACGTCATGATGATGTCAGGTTGACGCAGTAATCCTTTTCTAGAATTTAAATAAATCTTAAATGATTTATTTATTTCAGAAAATATCCAAAACTTCTAAAAATCATAGAAATTCAACCGTAGCTCAGAATGAAATAAATTATATATGAAAAATGATCCGAAAAATCCAACCTATCCACGATACCATTGTCATGCATGTTAGAACAACTTATGGCTGCTGTTTAGGCCAAATCATATAAATGGCATTTAAACCCTCACATATGGAGTTTGAATTTGAACCTAGGGTTCAAACCAACTCCATTTAACATGTTGCTAGTTGCATTAGCTCAAAACACAGCATATTGACATGTCATGATCATGCATCATATTGTGCATTGCATTGATTGTGCTCTCCTTCTCTGTTGCCGATATTTGTTCCCTCTCGATAGACGTGCTTCCGACGATGAGTTCGATGACACCGATGAAGAGTTATACTATCTTCAGAAGTGCCAGGCAAGCAAAACCCCTTGTTCATTCCGATACAAACCCACTTGCTCGCTCCTGCTCTCTTTTACTGCATTAGGACAACAACGATTCAACTGTTACATGCTACGGTAGTTGAACCCCTTTCCTCTGCATGACCTGTCATTGCCACAGTAAATAGATGAAACCCACTAGCATGAGTAGGGGTTGTTTGAGCCCTGATGTGCCTACTCATTCATGCTTGTTTGTCATGCCTGCTACTGCTTAGAGTTGAGTCAGGTCTGATTCATCGGGGATGAATTCGAATGTGGTGAACATGTCCTACTGTTGAGAGCTAAGTGTGTGAACACAATTTGGTAAAGGTAGTGGTGAGAGGTCATGTAGGAGTACATGGTGGGTTGTCTCATTGCAGCCGTCCTCAGGAACCGAGTTCTGTGTTTGTGATCCATGAATAGTTACTACCACACATTGGAATGCTTAAGTGCTCCTCTCGACTTACTAATCTACCTGATCTCTGTCCAGGAGTTGCAACTAGTTTCTGGTGTTTGTAGGTAGTGTTAGTAGTCTACCAAGTGGCACCCGGTACAGGTGGGCTTGGGACAGACTAGGCAAAATGGCCCGGTGTACCAAGTGCCACTCGGATGGTGGGCTTGGGAACCGTATACACATCGTTTGGGGCCGTGAGCGACACCCCGACCGGATCTCCTTGCGGATGGAACCCGAATTGGCGATAAACCTAGACGAGAGACTTGTGTGATTAGTCAGGTCTTGGCCGACTCCCTCGCCAGGCTTCCGCTTGAAGGTTGCCGAGATACACGACGTGTACATGGTGGTAAGTGGCGAGAGCGTGTGTGAAGAAGTACACCCCTACAGGGTTATCATTATCTATTCGAATAGCCGGATTCCTCGGATATGGAGACTTGGACCCCTTGCATAGTTCATAGACAAGTGAAAGTGGATACTCTAAAATGCGCAAGATAAGTGTGAGTGCTATGGATGGCGTTCTCGCAGGGAGACGGGAGCGGATCCATAGTGGTGTATTGGTATGGTGAATTTGTGGACTCGTGTGCGCCACCTCAAAAGAGTTACTTGCAGTCGTAGTTCAGGATAGCCACCGAGTCAAAGCTGGCTTGCTACAATTAAACTCCACGACCCCTTTGTTGATACCGATGCATATGTAGTTAGTTCTGATGTAAGTCTTGCTGGGTACATTTGTACTCACGTTTGCTTAATTTATATTTTTGCAGAGAGACTTCAGTCTCGCTAGTAGTTCCGTGTGGACTTTGACGTTTAGCTTGATACGCCAGCTACGATCTTGTGCCCTTGGCAGGATCTGGTAGGTAGTCAGGCTTCTCAGCCTTTTTCATTTGTATAAGTCTGTACTCAGACATGTTAAGCTTTCGCATGTGCTTTGACTTGTATGCTCTGAATGTTGGGTCATGAGATCCATGTTTTTTTATTTGGCTCTTCAGAGCCTAAGGAATAAATACTTGAGTCGTAGAGTTATGTTGTGATGCCATGTTGTATTTACACATATCGAGCATATTGTGTGTATGATTGAAATGCTTGGTATGTGTGGGATCCGACAACCTATTTGTTCATCCTTGGTAGCCTCTCTTATGGGGAAATGTAGTCTTGTGCTTCCATGAGCCATAGTAGTCTGCTATAGCCCGGTTCACCGGAGTCCTGCTAGCCCAGCACCACTACTCCGGAACACTTGACTGGCCGGCATGTGTTTCACTTCGTTCCTGTGTCTGTCCCTTCAAGGAAATGCCACGTGGTGACATCTGGAGTCCTGCCTAGCTTGCTACAGCCCGGGTTCCCGGAGTCCTGTTAGCCCAGTGCTACAGCCCGGATTCGCACGCTGCTAACCGACATGCTCGATGTTGATTCATGTATGCCTGTCCCCGTAAGTTAGTGCCACTTTGGGTTCACGACTAGTCATGTCGGCCCGGGTTCTCTGTCATATGGATGCTAGCAACACTATCATATATGTGAGCCAAAAGGCGTAAATGGTCCCGGGCCATGGTAAGGCGACACCCATGGGAATACCGTGCGTGAGGCCGCAAAGTGATATGAGGCATTACCAGCTAGATCGATGTGACTTGGAATCGGGGTCCTGACAGCCCAACAGTAATTTGTTTACCCACTGTTTGCTATTTTCCTCGAGAGAAGCCACTAGTGAAACCTACGGCCCCAGGGTCTTCTTTCTCATATATTTGCCTTGCGATATACTTTTCTTAGCATTTTTATTCAGATCTATTAAACCAAAAATCCAAAAATACCTTGCTGCAATTTATTTTATTTGGCATTCGATCTATCAATCTACTACAATTTAGCTCACGTCCGCTTGCCTATCTTGAGGCGCCGTACCACGAAAGGGATTGACAACCCCTTTAACACGTCGGGTTGAGAGGTGTTGTTATTTGTGTGCAGGTGCTGCTTACGTTGTGTTTCTTGGTTCTCCTACTGGTTCGATACCTTGGTTTCATAACTGAGGGAAATATCTAACGTTGCTATGCTACATCATCCCTCCGTCTCCACGGAAATACCGACGTAGTTCCAGCTACCATCAAGGAAAATTTCTGGCACCGTTGTCGGGGAGGATCTTCAACATAACCAGGTTCCTAATCACAAATCTCATCTCCTTGCAATTTACATTATTTGCCATTTGCCTCTCATTTTTCTCTCCCCCACTTCACAAAATTTTTCCTTTTTATTCGCCTTCTTTTTTGTTCACCCTTTTTCTCGTCTGATCTTTTGTTTGCTTCTGTTACCATGTGCTTTCTATATGCTTGCATCTTAGCTTGCTAAAAATCTATTGATATGGAACCCCATCCACTTGATAATCTTTTTAAAAGATCCAATCATGTTGAACCAATTGCTAGTGAGTTGAGTGCACTAGGTTATCTTTATGAAATTTTGCTTGAGAATCATGAATCTGAAAATTGTGATGAAGAAATTTAGGAAGTGATTCATGATAGCTCCTTCAATGAAAAGCATGATTGCAATAATTTTACTATAAATTCTATTAATGTCAATTGTGCTAATAATATGCAAAACCCCAAGCTTGGGGATGCTTGTTTTGTCATGTCTGCTACTTATTGCAATGATCATGATTGGGGTGATAATGTTTCTCATGATCTTGAAAATTTAATTAAGCCTCATGATGAATATGTTTGCGATAATATTGAAAGTGGGTTTGGAGATGTCATGACTTTATTTGATGATAATCCCACTATTTTGGGAGAGTGTCAACTTTGCATGCATGTGGATCATAATGAGAAAATTTTATATGATAGTTATATTATTGAATTTGATTATGATCCTACATATAATTATTATGAGAGAGGAAAATATGGTTGTAGAAATTTTCATCTTATTAAATTTCCTCTCATTGTGTTGAGATTGTCAATGTTTTATTCCGCTCCTTTGCATATGCTAGATGTTTCTTGTCTTGATAATTTATTTTCCTATAAAATTCCTATGCATAGGAAGTATGTTAGACTTAAATGTGTTTGTCACATGTTTCATGATGCTCTCTTTGTGTTTCGATTATTATCTGTTGTGTGACCATCGTTGAAATATTATGCCTAGCTAAGGGCGTAAAACTATAGCGCTTGTTGGGAGGAAACCCAATGAATAAAATTTATTTTTGCCTTTTGCTTTCTGTTCTTGAGTGTTAGCACAACTATGATACTGTTATGATTGTGTTTTTATGTTTTAGTTAGTGTTTGTGCCAAGTAAAGCCTTTATGATCTTCTTGGGCAATAGTTGTTTGATCTTGCTGAAAAAACAGAAACTTTTACGCTCACGAAATTAATTTTCGTTTTTTTACCAGAGAGCGGTAAAATACCCATTCCACTTATAGTAGATCAATATGCAAATTTCTTAGGTCGTCCTAATTTTTCAGAGTTTTTTGAGTTACAGAAGTATACGAGATAGTCAGATTGCTACAGACTGTTCTGTTTTGATAGATTCTGTTTTCTTTGTGTTGTGTGCTTATTTTGATGGCTCTATGGTTTTCTTTGATGAGTTTTTGCCATAGAAAAGTTGGAATACAGTAGATATAATACAAAAACAAAATATTAATTGGTTTTATACAACACTTATAGTAGTGGTTTATTATTCTTATACTAACAGATCTCATGAAGGCTTTGTTGAGTTTTGTGTGATTGAAGTTTTCAAGTTTTGGGTTATCTTACGATGGATGAAGGAAGGATGTAAGAGCCTAAGATTGGAAATGCCCCGGCATCCCAAGATATTATCCAAGAATGAGCAACCAACTAAGCTAGGGGATGCCCCCTAGTGGCGTCCCCGCTTTCTTCCAACAACCATTGGTATTTTACTCGAGACTATATTTTTATTCGTCACATGATATGTGTTTTGCTTGGAGCGTCTTGTATGATATGTGTATTTGCTTGTTTTATTTTGTGTTTTAAGTCATCAATCCTTGCTGGACACACATTTTTGAGAGAGCCAAAATTATGTCTTGACTTGTTAGAATTGCTCTCTATGCTTCACTTCAATCTTTTATGAGCTAGGACTTGCTCTAGTGCTTCACTTATACTCCCTCCGTTCTGAATTACTTGTCACATGTATGGATGTATCTAGATGTATTTTAGTTCTAGATACATCCATTTCTGCAACGAGTAATTTGGAATAGAGGGAGTACCTTTTTGAGCATGGTGTGCTTTGTTATTTTTGAAGAAATGCTCTATTGCTTCACTTAGATTTGTTTGAGAGTTAGTAAAATTTTGAAGAAATTCTCTCTTGCTTCACTTAAATTATTTTGAGAGAAAGAAATTTCTTTATGCTCATGATCTTCACTTATATTTGTTTGAGCTTATGAAAAGCAACACATTAAAATTATTGCCAAAGTGATAGATATCCAAGAAGGATAAAGTAAAAGAAAATGTCATGAAGATCATTGGACAAAATAAACTTGATTCTCAGTAATAGTTTTGAGATATGATGATGTGATATGTGAGTTATGTTGATAAGTAATTGTGCTCTGGTAAGAATATTGGTGTTAAGGTTTGTGATTCCCTATGCATGCACGAAAGTCAATAATCATGTAATGAAAATTATATCCTACTTGTGGTGATTTATTCGGTGTTAATTATGCTTAATGCTTGCTTATGAGATTATTGGTTTCTTGGTTGTCCTCTTCTCAATCTTTTTGCTAGCCTTCATTTTGCACTAAGTATGACCTCTACTTGTGCATCCAACATACTTTAAGCCAGTTTTGCCACATGAGTCCGCTATATCTACCTATATGCAGTATTCTTTTGCTGTTCTAAGAAAATTTGCATGTGCCATCTCTATTTTTCAAAACAAACCTCTCTTTTGTGTATTTGTTTCACTGGCAGAGCGGTGAGGGGTGGCTAATATTTCCATGCTAGATGTGTTATTCTCAAGATGAGTGTTTATTCACTTGTCATTGCACGAGAGTAAGGCAAAGGTATTAGGGATGCCCAGTCTCGAAATGCAAAAAGAAATGAATTTACTTTATGTTGTAAAATAATAAATTCCTTGGAAAGTGTTGGTATGGAGGGCGCCCGTGGATACGGTTAGCCATGGAAAGTGAAAGTTATGGTGGAAAAAGGAATAAACTTTATTTTCTATTTGCGAACCGCCTATGATATATCTATGCATGGAAAGTATTGGGAACTCTAAGTCGTTTTTGCTTGTGGGATGGATAAACCTCCCAAAATGTTTTTATCTCTATTTTTTCGCTTTGAGCTTTGGCACCTCTACAAATCCCTACTTCCCTCTACGAAGGGCCTATCTTTTACTTTATGCAATTTTTATCTTGAAATTTGAGTCTCCATCTTCTCTCATAAAAGCACCAACTAGGAGGCAATATGATCGTGCTCAAGTATTGGGTGTAGTTAATATTCGAGTGTTTTTCATGAATGGATCAATGTTTAAGCATGATGGGCTAGGGATAACTTATTTTAGCATTGATATTTTGAAAGGCATGGTTGCTTGTTGATATGCTTGAGTATCTAAATTATTATGTCAAAACTAGACTATTGCTTTGAATCACATAAAAGTCCAAATGTCCATGCTATAAAGAAAAGAATATGATATGACTTGATGAACAACACTCCACATCAAAAATTCCGTTTTTATCACTTACCTACTCGAGGACGAGTAGGAGTTAAGCTTGATGTTGCTCATACGTCTCTAACGTATCTATACTTTTTGATTGTTCCATGCTGTTTTATTATCAATCTTGGATGTTTTATAATCATTTTATATCATTTTTTGGTACTAACCTATTGACATAGTGCCAAGTGCCAGTTGCTGTTTTCCCATTTTTTACTTCGCAGAAAATCAATATCAAACGGAGTCCAAATGCCATGAAACTTTATGGAGATTTTTATGGGCTAGAAGGAAGGTAATGGGCCCTGGTTGCACCTGGGGGGTGCCCCGCCTGGCACGCCCCGGTGGGTTGTGCCCCCCTCGGGTGCCCCCGGACAGCCTCTTTGCTCTTTAAATACCCCAAAAATACCAGAACCCTAGGGGTATCGACGAAATATTCATCCAGCCACCACAGAGTCCAGAATCACCAGATCCAATCCAGGCACCATCACGGAGGGGTTCACCACTTCCATTGGTGCCTCTCCGATGATGCATGAGTAGTTCTTTGTAAACCTTCGGGTCCGTAGTTAGTAGCTAGATGGCTTCATCTCTCTCTCTTGATCCTCAATACAATAGTCTCTTGGAGATCCATATGATGTAACTCTTTTTGCAGTGTGTTTGTTGGGATCGATGAACTTCGAGTTTATGATCAGATCTATGTTTTTATATCCATGAAAGTTATTTGAGTTTCTTTGATCTCTTATATGCATGATCTCTTATATCCTCGTATTTCTTCTCCGATATATGGGTTTTGTTTGGCCAACTTGGTCTATTTATATTGCAATGGGAAGAGGTGCCCGGTAGTGGGTTCGATCTTACGGTGCTTGATCCTAGTGACAAAAAGGGAACTGACACGTATGTATCGTTGCTACTAAGGATAAAAAGATGAGATCTATATCTATCGCCATATAGATAAACGGATCTTGTCTACATCATGTCATCGTTCTTATTGCATTACTCCGTTTTTCCATGAACTTAATACACTAGATGCATGCTGGATATCGGTCGATGTGTGGAGTAATAGTAGTAGATGCAGGCAGGAGTCGGTGTACTAATCTTGGACGTGATGCCTATGTAATGATCATTGTCTGGATATTGTCATAATTATTTGAAGTTCTATCAATTGCCCAGCAGTAATTTGTTTACCCACCATTTGCTATTTTTCTGGAGAGAAGCCACTAGTGAAATCTACAACCCCCGGGTCTTCTTTGTCATATATTTGCCTCTTGCGATCTACTTTTCCTTTGCATTTTTATTCAGATCTATTAAACCAAAAATCCAAAAATACCTTGCTACAATTTATTTTATTTGGTGTTCGATCTATCCTACAATTTAACTCATGTCCGCTTGCCTATCTTGAGGCGCTGTACCCCGGAAGGGATTGACAACCCCTTTAACACGTCGGGTTGCGAGGTGTTGTTATTTGTGTGCAGGTGCTGCTTACGTTGTGTTGCTTGGTTCTCCTACTGGTTCAATACCTTGGTTTCATAATTGAGGGAAATACCAACCGTCACTGTGCTACATCATCCCTCCCTCTCCAGGCAAATACCGACGTAGTTCCAGCTACCATCAGCCTTCATGGCAGCACAGACGGCCACGGGAGGCGGGAGCAGGCAGTCTCGCCGGCGCTGGATTTGGCGGCTGGAGAAAGAAAATTGGAGATTGAAGAAGCACGACGGCCGTTGGATTGACATCCAACGGTTACGTCTGGTAGAACCGTTTGTTGACATATATAATAAGTAAAAAAAATCTTGCATACGCATCAACTTAATAGGCCCATAAGTCAGACCATTCCCTATTTTTTTAATAATTTATAGCTCATTGCAACTTCTTATGCAATTTATTGCAGTCCCTTTTTTGTTGGCCAGTGCTAGGGTTAAAAATTTAAATGAAATTTCACATATTCTGGTGGGGTCCAAACTATTTTTAATACCGAAATGTCGAGCCAGATTTAAAGTACTTTGAAGATATATTTAAATTAGGTTAAAGCCTGGTGAAATTGGAATATGAAAATGTGAAAAAATCAGAAATTTGAAAGCAATTGCCAATTTGTCGTCTGCTTTTTATATTTACAGCCCATTTCATATTACTTTCAAGATTTGCAGCCATCTTGAAAGAGTTGCAGCCATAAGGGCGTAGAAAAATAAGTAGGCCTGGATTGGGTATTCTTCAGAAAAAATAAATTGGGCTCATTTTCACAAATAAAAAATAGCTGGGCTGGTCATGTGGTGAACGTAAAATATAAGGCTGGGCTAGACGGGCCATAGCCTAGTTGAAACCCTACTCCATCTCAACAATAAAAAAACTACTCGAGCAACTACGTCCCAGGTGTCAGCCGATCTTGTACTGTTCTATTGTCTATTGACTATATACGCTGACAATGTCGTGGGTCCCAGATGTCAAGAAACCACTAGGAGGAAGCATTTTCTTTTTTCTATATGCTGACAATGGAGTATATAAGAAAAAATGAGGAACTTCCTTGCGCACGACCATGGACATGGTGGGCCCCTACTGTCATCCTCTCCACGTACATTCCTCTCCCGATTCCTCTTGTTTGTTGATCATGTTGACAATACGAGAGGGCGGCGCCGCGGCGAGTGCACCAAAGCACACGGAGAACGAAGGCGAGGCCTCGGACGTCGACGCTAACGATTTAGGAGACAGTGGGGTGGCGATGCATGCGTTGAGGCGCAGCCAGCCGTGGGAGGCGGAAGCAGGCGGCCCCACCGGTGCTAGTTTGGTTTTGGCGGCTAGAGGAAGACAAGACTGAAGAAACACGACAGACTGTAAAGCAATAGTAGTACTTAACAACCTTAACTGAAACCAGCAGGGGCACTTAACAACCATAGCTGAAAGTAGTATGAGTACTTATACAGGTTCAACCATACAAAGCACGCCTCGAACAGTGCTACTTTGCCTACAGTTAACCAAGGGTGAGGCCACCAAGCCCCAGGACAAGGCCCATGTGCCACCCCGTGCATCCACAACCTTCTGAAAGTGGCTTCATCTCGCAATGTGGTCAATAAACATGATATTCGCTTTAGAGCCATGGAAAAGCATGAGCATAACCTTCTGTCCTATTCTCCAAGGTGGACAGGCCTTCATTATATGAGACCACCCATGAATAAGTATCTTTTCACCTCCAAGGGGAATGGAGTAGGTCGACATAAACATCATGTTGTGACCAAGCGCAAGTCTAACCCGACCATGGTCAGGCATCTGTATAGGAACAATAGAACTGGGTAGTTTCTGTTTCAAGAAGATCACAACTATAAAACTGTGTATAAGCAAGAGTTTATGAACAACATATATAACAGAAAACAGCTTGTACCATAAGTTTCTAGACATAGTTGGACCTGTTCAATGTGTGCAGCAGTGGCACACATATCCCACATGGCCTTCCACCATTGAAACACCCCACAAGGACCTTAAGACGATCAATAAAGTGTAGGAACTTGTGGATGTCGTCCCAGTTAACTTTAGTGCCATCAGTAACAGTCGAGTTCTTATAGAATAAGAAACGAGTAGCGTGCTTAACTTTGAAATAACCTACACGTGCCACCAATTATAAGAAATATTAGTTAGAAGTAGCATCTTCCTGAGAGAAGGGAATCACAAATTGTTGCTACTTCTAAAGTTAAATTGTGATTAGTTAGACATAATAGGTGGATTAAGTAGTAATCGTGGCCACAAGTAAGAACCAGATACAAAGCTAACATGGATGAACTACTGGAACGACGTCAGGGTGGAACATCACAGTGAAGATGAGACCAGGTTCTGCTATTTCCATCAACATTCGTGCACCAACTTTCAGTCCGTAACACTTGAGAAAGTTTATCCAAGTTCAGCCATAAAAAAGCAGCAATCTTCTTGGTTCATGAACCCAACTCGGAACTTATATCCATGGCTTGTGTTCAATGTGACCATTAAACTAGTGTATTCAGTTATGGCAAGGCCGACCATCTTGAGTACATGTGTTCTGGCAGATCCAGGAATGCACTGCAGGAAAAATAATATGAGAACATAATGTATTCGCTATCCAAATCTAGAAATAATTTCCTCCTTAAGGTCAGTGTTGACCATGGTACTAGTACATTTTATCCAAATATAGCAATCCAAATTTCCAAATTAGTCGACATCATGTTCGAAAACCCCCACCCTCCCAGACAGGAAAGAGGATTCTACGAACATATTGTGCCCATTTTAAAGTCCTGTGTTAGGATGAAAAGGAACAAGTGTGGCGTCTCACCGAGGGCACATAAACCTGTAGGGTCCTCGCACTTTGGGCACTGCAAATGAAACACACTAGATTTAGTAGGAAAAAATGTTTGAACGGCGGCGGCTGCCATCCTAGGATTACCCTCAACCAAGGGACCTGGATTTATCATGGATGGATGAAGAATTCGTACCTGGTTCTCCATGAGAAAACCCTATGTAATCACGGAGAGGGGTTTTTCTCTGAACAAGCAAACGAGGGAGAAGGGGATTCAGGCCCAGTGAAATATTGTTGCTTTGTCTGTCCAGCTTACTGCTAAAGATGGAAAGGTGGGGGGTTTTGTGATTTGACGGATCATTGGGCATTACTGTGTAGTTGTGCACTCTAATTTGGTGCATGGCATGTGGACCCCGTTGCCGGATGCCCCACATATCAGCGAAAGGAAATAGAAAGGCAGGAGTAACTAGTTACACATAAATATATTTTTGACAAAGAGATACCCCCTCTGTAAAGAAATATAAAAATCTTTTATATCACAATGTTATACATAAGAAAAATCAAGGGGAATATATATAACATAATATGGGGGTTCAGTTGAGAATATAATACTCAGACAGGCTCACGGTTCTGGACTTTGGGCCACAGGCTGGTGGGCCTGCATGTTTGGGGGCCCATGTGTTCTAACTCAGCGCATTTCATATTGCAAGCGATTGGTACGACGCTGGTTTTAGATGCTGTCGCAAGGCAAATACAGAAAATTGAATAAAGCACGACATCTATTAGAATGAAATCGATTGACAGTTCCTAACCAGCAATCAGAGTTGCAATTCTATCAACGATATCATACATGATAAATAATACTGTCGTATATACACACATGCCACTTGTTTCACAATGCCATATTATTAGATCAAAATCTCTCGGAGAATAGATTAGTTCGGCAGTTGCGTGCTGCTACTGAAGAATTTCAAAGTTGATTTGGACCGGCTCTCCTTGCCGAGAAAGTTTGATTTCGACATTATCCCCTACCGCAAGATTTGATTTAGATTTGAACCTTGACAATCATTTAGCATCAATCATCATGCGACCATCCTTTGTACTTGTGGTATATTGAGCATGTTCATTCACACCAAGGCTGCGCATGGTAAGAGAAACATGGCCACGGTCACCCGGATTGTTGAACAACTCCCTCGTTGCTCTAGGAATTCTCTGTTTGCAAATAAGAAGACATACACAAATAGTTAGATCAACACAGTGAATCATGTTAAACAATGTGGATAGAAAAAACAATGAAGCACTTGGGCGGCCAATGCTTACCAAGAAGGTGGAGATGTCGTTTTCTGTAAGGACTTTGGTATATGCAGTGCAAACTGCAGCCCAGTATGTTGCCAGTGCAATAGCTGGTTTCATTGCCGCTGCACGGGTCAGAGCAGATGCAAGTGCAACTTCAAGTGTTGCTGCAGGTGCCAGAGACGTTGCTGGTGCCCGTGCCGGTGCAACTAGTAGTGCTGCTGCTGCTGCCGAAGATGGTGCTCCTTGTGGAGCTGGTGCCGGTGTCGGAGCAGGTGCCGGTGTTGATGCCCGATCCTTCGGTAGATCATCCTGATCCACTAACGCGGTCGGTGCCCAATCCTCAGGTGGATCAGACTGAGATGTTGCCGCTGTCAGTGCTAGAGCAAGTGCCGTCAGAGAAGGTGCCAGTGCTCGATCTGTTGCTGAAGGTGGTACCGATTGCGAGACAACAATGATCATCTCTGGTCTGCTATGATCAGCTTTCTAACTTGACTAGGCTCCGTGACCTTGATCCAGTATTTTTCTTCATTTCTTTTAAACACGAGAAGGACTAATTGTGGAGTGTTTGTTAAACCAAACTGCAGTTCATCATAGGGCTTCAGATTGTACTCAGACAACAAACTGATCTAATTGTGTCTAGTAATATAAGTGATGGACAGTGCCTTCATTACTGACACGACATAAGAAGTGAAACCTGCAAAAATAACCATCATAGAGCAACCCAAACGATTTATTCTGTGATGAATGTCACATGGCAAAACCTGCATGGTAAAATTGCAGCAAAAGTAAGAAAACATGACATTAAATCCATAAGATTTAGATAGGAAATCAATAAGATTTACTTGATGTGGCGCAAGTGAATCCTTACCAGGAAATCACTATGTTCAAGTTCTAAACAGAAGATTGATCATCCAATTACACGTGGCATGTTGTAGCGACCAGACCTCAAACAGTCTGATCTCTGTGCTCCGGTGTCATCCCTGGATCAGTAGTGCTGACACCACACAGTACTCGGAGGATTTATAGCAGAGTAGCAATCACACACTTATTACATCGAGTGTCTCAAAAGAGAACTTATTACAATAAATATGGCTTAAGGCCATCTAATAACGATAACAGCGGAAGGCTTGGAAGATAAGTGAGTCCATCAACTCCAACGGCATCACTGAGTATAGAACCACGACCTAAAACTCCTTAATCATCGTCTAAAATGTCTGCAACATTAACGTTGCAGCCCAAAAACGGGTCAGCACATGGAATATGTTGGCAATGTAACACATAGAGAGTAACGGAATGTAACAGCTATACTATATGCATATTTGGCTGGTGGAAAGCTCTATGGTTACAGTTTTGCGTAAAGCCAATTTTCCCTACTTCAATGGAATAAATTTATTTAACTATCATGGTAGTTGTTAAACATTGAGAATGGTTGACAGCATTCTCAATCCCAATTAAGTATCATCATTAAAACATAACCCAACAAAATTAATTTAGAGTAACATGTTGAGATTCACATGATAATCCAGGTACTAGATACTCAAGATGTCCATAACCGGGGACACGGCTAATCATGATTAGTTTATTACACTCTGCAGAGGTTTGCGCACTATTCCCCACAAGACTCGATCGCCTCTGTTTGGTTTCTCGCACTACATGGTGTTTGAGAAGACGGATGACCGAGACATAGTCTTTCAGAAGTGCTAGCACCTTACGATCGGGTAGACCGTACCACCTACATCCCCTACATCTGCTAGTCTACCACTGTAAGAGTTCGCACAACTTAGTCAACTATGCTAGAGCCCATAATAGCTTGTGGCTGCACACGAAAGTTTCTAGTATGAATAGTCTCATGATCCCTTTGAGCCTGGGTGGCGGTCCAAAAGAAAACAGGCAAGTCCTGGAATACCCAGGTGCCTCAATCCACCCAGATGTGTATTTAAGTTGCCACCTTAGATAAACCATTAATTAACAATCTCACATCTGTCATGGATATCACTCACCCAATCCACGTCTACTAGCATAGCATGGCATGATAAGCAAACGTAGAAGTAACTCCCAAAGGTTTGATAATAAACAGGTAATAGGTACTACCTCAACTACTTCCCATCCCACAATTTAATTAGATCCTAATCATGCAATGTGTGAGGATTGATCTACTGCAATAAAACTGGGTAGTAGAAAAGGTATGATCAAAGTGTTACTTGCCTTGCTGATGATCCGGGAAACCTAGCGATTCGAAGTAACAGGCGGTGCACTCCGGATACTCTATCGCAAACAAAAAAGCATACAATAAGTACTCATCTAATGCACAGGCAAAACTCAAATAAGAGATCTAACTAGAAGGTTCAACTTAAGAACTCCGGTTTGCAAAAAGAATCAAATCGAACGAAGCAATGAAAGTCAAACGGCGAAAGAAAACAACTCCGTTCTAGTAATCTGGATCTAGGGCAAATTTTACAGTAGCAAAATCTTGTTTAAGTTGGTTAAACAGATAGAGGGTTTCGAGACGAATCCCTAGGCGCTTGAATCGCCTGATTCCGATAAACGAGCGAAAAGTTACACTAAAACGAAAATCGGATCACGAATCGCGATCAGAAAAATCACGGATTTAATCCTAGAAAAAGAAAAACGACAAACACTCGCTAGAACGAACGAACGGACGAACGCTCGCTATTTAAATAAACCGGAAAACCGATCTATTTAAAAAAACCGAAACTAAAAAAAAACCCGACGAAAACCGGTTTTTTTAAAACGTTGGCACGGAAGTCGAGGCGGCGGCGAACCTCGGCGATGGCGACGGCGTCCGGCATCGGCAGAGCGGCGGCGCGTGGCGGCGGTGCGGGGATCGAGGGCGGGCCCATTTTTTTCCTAAATTCAAATAAAACACCGAAAAACTCCGAAATTAAATCTTATTTGATTTTATTATTAAATCCTCAATATTTCTTTATTTTGGGAAAGTCATTTTATTCCCTCTCTCATATTTTTGTAATAGGAATAATTGATGATAAAATAAATAAAATCAAATGATCCTATTCTCAAAATTTGAGAAAACTCAAATATGAAAATAACGAAATCCCCAACTCTCTCCGTGGGTCATTGAGTTGCGTAGAATTTCTAGGATCAACCAAAATGCAAATAAAATATGATATGCATTGATGATCTAATGTATAACATTCCAAATTGAAAATTTGGGATGTTACAAACCTACCCCCCTTAAGATGAATCTCGCCCTCGAGATTCGGGTTGGCTAGAAAATAGGTGAGGGTGGTCCTTGAACAAATCTTCCTCTCGCTCCCAGGTGGCTTCATCCTCTGAGTGGTGGCTCCACTGAACTTTGCAAAACTTGATAACCTTGCTGCGAGTAACTCGGTTGGCAAACTCGAGAATCTTGACTGGCTTCTCCTCGTAGGTCAAATTGTTATCCAACTGAATAGTTTCCAAAGGCACTGTATCTCTCAACGGTATGTCAGCCATCTCCGCGTGACACTTCTTCAGCTGAGAAACGTGGAACACATCATGAACTCCCGACAATCCTTCGGGTAATTCCAGCTTGTAGGCCACTTCCCCCATACATTCCAAAACTCGATATGGTCCTACAAATCGTGGCGCTAACTTCCCTTTAACTCCAAAATGCTTTGTTCCCCGAAGTGGAGATACTCAAAGATAAGCTCTATCTCCAACTTCGTAAACTGTCTCCTTGAGTTTAGAATCTGCATAACTTTTCTGTCTAGACTGGGCTACCTTGAGCCTATCGCGAATCAACTTCACCTTCTGTTCAGACTCTTTAATCAAGTCAGGACTAAACAACTGACGATCTCCAACTTTGTCCCATGACAACGGTGTCCTGCACCTCCTTCCGTACAAGGCTTCAAAAGGGGCCATCTTTAAACTGGTTTGGTAACTGTTGTTGTAAGAGAACTCTGCATATGGCAAATTGTCGTCCCAACTAGATCCATAATCTAGCGCACAACCTCTCAGCATATCCTCCAAAATCTGATTTACCCTCTCGGTTTGTCCATCTGTCTGTCGATGAAAAGCTGTGCTGAATTCTAGCCTGGTACCCAAAGTTTCATGCAACTGCTTCCAGAACTTTGAGGTAAACTGGGTTCCTCTATCTGATACGATACTCCTTGGAACTCCATGCAGACATACGATCCTGGTCATGTATATCTTTGCCAACTTAGCACTGATGTAAGTGGTCTTTACTGGGATGAAATGAGCTACTTTTGTCAATCGATCAACTACAACCCAAATTGAGTCATAGCCTGAACGAGTCCTGGGCAATCCCGTGATAAAATCCATGCCTAGCTTATCCCACTTCCATTCGGGTATCGGCAATGGTTGTAACAATCCTGCTGGCTTCTGATGCTCTGCCTTTACTCTTTGACATACATCACAAACTGCTACATACTCTGCAATATCCTTCTTCATTCCAGTCCACCAGAAAATATCCTTCAAATCCAGATACATCTTGGTATTTCCTGGATGAATTGAATATGGTGAATCGTGTGCCTCTTGCAAAATCAACTTCCTGATCTCCGGGTCATTGGGCACGTAAACGCGGTCTTCAAACCATAGGGTGTCGTGTTCATCCTCATGAAATCCTTTAGCTTTTCCTTTGCTCAGTTTCTACTTTATAGCGGCAATCTCTTTGTCAGTTTTCTGAGCTTCTCTGATTCTATCCATCAAAGTTGACTGAATCTCCAATGCTGCTACATAGCCTCTCGGAACTATTTCCAAACATAGTTCACGAAGATTTTCTGCTAACTCCTTGGGTATTTCTCCCGTCATTAATGTATTTACATGGCTCTTACGGCTTAATGCGTCAGCTACTACATTAGCCTTTCCGGGGTGATAATGCAATTTCATATCATAATCTTTGATAAGCTCCAACCATCTCCTTTGTCTGAGATTTAATTCCTTCTGGGTGAAAATGTAGTTCAAACTTTTATGATCCGTGTACACCTCACAATGATTACCAATGAGAAAATGTCTCCATGTTTTCAAAGCATGCACTACGGCTGCTAACTCCAAATCATGCGTGGCATAATTCAAATCATGAGGCTTCAGTTGTCTTGAGGCATATGAAACAACTCTCCCTTCCTGCATAAGCACTGCTCCAAGTCCTCGACGTGAAGCGTCGCAGTACACCTCATAATATTTGGTCTGGTCTGGCAAAATCAACACTGGCGAAGTAACCAAACGTTTCTTTAACTCCTGGAAACTAGCCTCACACTCCTCTATCCATATGAACTTGGTATCCTTTTTTAATAACTCTGTCATAGGCTTCGCAATCTTTGAGAAATTCTCAATAAATCTCCGGTAGTATCCTGCGAGTCCAAGAAAACTCCGGATCTCTCCAACTGTTGTTGGGGCTTCCCACTTGGTCACGGTTTCAACTTTAGCGGGATCTACTGCTATACCTTCACCAGATATAACATGTCCGAGGAATCCTACTTTCTTCAACCAAAACTCACATTTGCTGAACTTGGCATATAATTGATGTTCTCTGAGCTTTCCAAGTACCAAACGCAAATGTTCCTTATGCTCCTCCTCATTCTTGGAATAAACCAGGATATCATCAATGAACACTATGACGAACTTATCCAAAAACTCCATAAACACTTTGTTCATCATGTTCATAAAATAGGCAGGTGTGTTAGTCAGACCAAATGACATAACGTTATACTCATACAACCCATATCTGGTAGTAAAAGCTGTCTTCGGAATATCCTGTTCTCGAATCTTCAACTGGTGGTATCCTGATCGCAGATCAATCTTGGAAAATACCTTAGCTCCTTGCAATCGATCAAATAGATCGTTGATCATTGGTAATGGGTACTTGTTCTTGATCGTTACTTCATTCAATCCTCGATAATCAACAACCATCCTTAACAATCCATCTTTCTTCTCCACTAGAAGTACTGGCGATCCCCAAGGTGAAGAACTTGGGTGAATATATCCCTTATCCAGTAACTCCTTAATCTGCTTCTTATTTCCACCAAATCCTTTGCTGGCATCCTATATGGTCTCTTTGATATTGGCCCTGTGCCTGGCAATAGCTCAATCAAGAACTCAATATCTCTATCCGGTGGCATGCCTGGCAACTCTTCTGGAAATACATCAGGGAAATCCCTTACGACTGGTACTTCCTCCTGCACAACTCCTGTTAGGCAATTTACTTGGGTCCTCTTTGGCACATGCCGGGATACATACTTGATCCTTCTCCCTTCTGGGGTGGTAAGCAAAATTGACTTACTAGCACATTCTATATTCCCTTCATACTTTGATAACCAATCCATGCCTAATATCACATCCAATCCTTGAGATTCCAATACTATTAGGTCTGAGGAAAAACATAGTTACCAATCCTTAATGGTAACCGATCACACCATAGACTAGCCACATACTCTGCTCCGGGCGAGGTTACTAACATGGGTGACCTAAGGGCTTGGTTTGGTAGGTTATACTTATCCACAAACCCCCTTGAGATGTATGAATGCGATGCGCCAGTATCAAAAAGAACGAGTGCAGTAAATGACTTAACCAAAAACTTACCTATTACTGCATCGGGATGAGCTTCAACCTCCTCCACGCTAACGTGGTTCACCTGTCCCCTGTTGAAAGGGTTCAGTTTCTTCCTAGAACTTCCGTTGCTAATTCCATTTTGTAATTCAGGACATTCATTGGCATAATGTCTGGTCTTCTGACACTTAAAACAAGTGACTTGGCTTAGGTCCTTCTTGGCTGGGGTTGAGGGGTTGGTGCGGTTCTGGCCGTTGCTTCCTCCATTGCCATTACCATTTTTGGTGCCATTGTGATTGTGCGAGCTACCTCCTCCATGGGTATGCTGAAAATGTCCTCCCGGTCTAGGGGTAAAACATGGCTTCTGCTGAGCTTCTGAATTGTACTTTCCTTGTCCATACTTCCTCTTGCGATTCTCAATTTTCTACTGCTTCCCTTCAATCATAAGAGCACGATCTACCAACTCCTAGTAGTTGTTGAAGGTGGCTACCATCAACTGCATGCTCAACTCATCATTCAGTCCTTCCAGAAACTTCTCTTGCTTAGTTGCATCTGTAGCGACGTCATCCGGGGCATAACGTGCTAACTTACTAAATTCCTCCACATACTGGCCAACTGTCCTTCCTCCTTGGCGCAAGTTACAAAACTCATGCTTCTTCATGGCCATAGCTCCTGCTGAAACATGGGCAGTACGAAAGGCCTGCTGAAACTGGTCCCATGTGACAGTGTCGACTGGGAAAGTGGCTGTGAAATTCTCCCACCATGATGCTGCGGGTCCTTCTAACTGATGTGCGGCAAACTTCACCTTCTCCGCATCTGTGCATCCTGCTGTGGTCAACTCCCTAGGTGTCTTGCGGAGCCAATCATCTGCTACTATCGGCTCGGTGCTACTGGAAAACACCGATGGTTTCAGCCTAAGAAAACAGGCTAAGTGGTCAACAGGTGGTGGTGGTGGTGGGTTGTTGTTGTTGTTCCCCTGATTCTGATTCTGGACTAGCAACTGCATCAATGTGTTCTGCTGCTGGATCAACTGGGTGAGCTCCAATGGAAAGGCAAATCCGGGGTCACGTCTCGGAGGCATCTGTGGGTTTAGAAAAGATGAGATATAAGAATAGAGGGGGTCTAAAGAGAAAACACTACCCATATGCACATGAGGAAAAAGCAAACAATTCACTTCAATCAATCAAACAAAGGCATACATTCGATCTAACTATCGCAAAAGTGCTCGGACTACTATATTTACATGGTGGACTACTACTACTGAGGAGGTGGTCTACTAGAAATATTCTTCGGTCATTGACTCCATGATATCTGCTCCAGCTTCATCAACATAGTCATCATCGCTACTGTCTGGTTCCGAGCCGGTGCCGTCGATGATGATGTAGTCTTTCGGGCTAATCTCCTTGGGTTCTTCGTCTTCATCTACTGGTGTAGGGCCTCCCATAAATATTCCAATCTTCTTGATCCGGTCGTCATTATTGTCCACCAATACTTCAATTTCTTCTTCATAATCTTCACGTGTAGCCTTGAGTTCTCCTTCCGGTTCCTTGATTCTAGTCTTAGCCTTCTTCAGATCTATCATGTCGGCACACATCTGGTTCTCCTGTCGTCGAATGTGCTGGTTTAATTCCTGGATAAAAGCTGCAATTGATCTATCCTTCCTGGTGCTGATCATCTCCCAGTGTTCATCTCGGCGCCCACAAATCTGGTAGATAGTATCCTTGAGATCCTTGCGGTAGACTTCCCCAATGCGTCCCATGGCGATGTGAGCGACCATGCTCTTTCCTAGACTCCAAGTTGGTGCATCAAATGAAAACTCTATGGGCTCAGTGACTGGCATGAACGTCCTTCCTGGAACTTGAACTTGAATCATCCAGCGCTCTTCTTCAGGTAAAGTGGCGTTGTAGGTTCCCGTGAAGCTTGGTACTCCTATGTTCAGGTATCTAGTGACTTCCTTCAAGTGTCGTCCAAAGGGTGTATCTTCATCCGGTTGTGTGAACTTGTTCCTTGCATCCGCCATCCTAAAGAGTAGAAAAGATGAGAAGTTAGAAGAGAAGAGAATGAATAGTGATCTAGGTCTTTTAGCTTAGTGGTCGTGTCCTACAGTCAGCGTGTGCTTTGATACCATCTCTGTAGCGACCAGACCTCAAACAGTCTGATCTCTGTGCTCCGCTGTCATCCCTGGATCAGTAATGCTGACACCACATAGTACTCGGACGATTTATAGCAGAGTAGCAATCACACACTTATTACATCGAGTGTCTCAAAAGAGAACTTATTACAATAAGTATGGCTTAAGGCCATCTAATAACGATAAAAGCGGAAGGCTTGGAAGATAAGTGAGTCCATCAACTCCAATGGCATCACTGAGTATAGAACCACGACCTAAAACTCCTTAATCGTCGTCTGAAAAGTCTGCAACATTAACGTTGCAGCCCGAAAACGGGTCAGCACATGGAATATGCTGGCAATGTAACACATAGAGAGTAACAGAATGTAACAGCTATACTATATGCATATTTGGCTGGTGGAAAGCTCTATGATTACAGTTTTGCGTAAAGCCAATTTTTCCCTACTTCAAAGGAATAAATTTATTTAACTATCATGGTAGTTGTTAAACATTGAGAATGGTTGACAGCATTCTCAATCCCAATTAAGTATCATCATTAAAACATAACCCAACAAAATTAATTTAGAGTAACATGTTGAGATTCACATGATAATCCAGGTACTAGATACTCAAGATGTCCATAACCGGGGACACGACTAATCATGATTAGTTTATTACACTCTGTAGAGGTTTGCGCACTTTTCCCCACAAGACTCGATCGCCTCCGTTTGGTTTCTCGCACTACATGGTGTTTGAGAAGACGGATGACCGAGACATAGTCTTTCAAAAGCGCTAGCACCTTACGATCGGGTAGACCGTACCACCTACGTCCCCTACATCTTCTAGTCTACCACTTTAAGAGTTCGCACAACTTAGTCAACTATGCTAGAGCCCATAATAGCTTGTGGCTGCACATGGAAGTTTCTAGTATGAATAGTCTCATGATCCCTTTGAGCCTGGGTGGCGGTCCAAAAGAAAACAGGCAAGTCCTGGAATACCCAGGTGCCTCAATCCACCCAGATGTGTATTTAAGTTGCCACCTTAGATAAACCATTAATTAACAATCTCACATCTGTCATGGATATCACTCACCCAATCCACGTCTACTAGCATAGCATGGCATGATAAGCAAACGTACAAGTAACTCCCAAAGGTTTGATAATAAACAGGTAATAGGTACTACCTCAACTACTTCCCATCCCACAATTTAATTAGATCCTAATCATGCAATGTGTGAGGATTGATCTAATGCAATAAAACTGGGTAGTAGAAAAGGTATGATCAAAGTGTTACTTGCCTTGCTGATGATCCGGGAAACCTAGCGATTCGAAGTAACAGGCAATGCACTCCGGATACTCTATCGCAAACAAAGAAGCATACAATAAGTACTCATCTAATGCACACGCAAAACTCAAATAAGAGATCTAACCAGAAGGTTCAACTTAAGAACTCCGGTTTGAAAAAAGAATCAAATCGAACGAAGCAACGAGAGTCAAACGGCGAAAGAAAACAACTCCATTCTAGTAATCGAACGAAGCAAATTTTACAGTAGCAAAATCTTGTTTAAGTTGGTTAAACGGATAGAGGGTTTCGAGACGAATCCCTAGGCGCTTGAATCGCCTGATTCCGATAAACGAGCGAAAAGTTACACTAAAACGAAAATCGGATCAGGAATCGCGATCAGAAAAATCACGGATTTAATCCGAGAAAAAGAAAAACGATGAACGCTCGCTAGAACGAACGAACGGACGAACACTCGCTATTTAAATAAACCGGAAAAACCGATCTATTTTAAAAAACCGAAACTAAAAAAACCCGACGAAAACTGATTTTTTTAAATGTTGGCACGGAAGTCGAGGCGGCGGCGAACCTCGGCGGCGGCAACGGTGTCCGGCGTCGGCGGGGCGGTGCGGGCAGC
>NC_041382.1:511119992-511150181 GCF_002162155.2 Triticum dicoccoides | reverse complement strand
GGCGCGTGGCGGTGGCGGCGCGTGGCGGCGGCGCGGGGATCGAGGGCGGGCGGGGCTAGCGGCTAGGGTTTCCTCCCGGGGGGGCTGGGCCGGCTTATATTGCCTAGTCGGGCCAGAGTCCTAGTCGGACACGGCCCGTTAGGTCAGTTCGATTTTTTTAAATTATTCCGCTCGAAAGAAAAATAAAAAGAAATACTAAACAGACTCCAAAAATTCCGAAATAAATTTTCACGGGCTTCTAAAATCAAGCCTCACAAGGTGAACATTTACTTGGGACCTAAATGCAATTTTGAAAAACACATTTTTTTCCCTAAATTCAAATAAAACACCAAAAAACTCCGAAATAAAATCTTATTTGATTTTATTATTAAATCCTCAATATTTCTTTATTTTGGGAAAGTCATTTTATTCCCTCTCTCATATTTTTGTAATAGAAATAATTGATGATAAAATAAATAAAATCAAATGATCCTATTCTCAAAATTTGAGAAAACTCAAATATGAAAATAACGAAATCCCCAACTCTCTCCGTGGGTCATTGAGCTGCGCAGAATTTCTAGGATCAACCAAAATGCAAATAAAATATGATATGCATTGATGATCTAATGTATAACATTCCAAATTGAAAATTTGGGATGTTACACATGTAGGCCCCCCGCTTACTCCCACAAGCAAGACAATCCAAAGGTCGTGACAAATCGTATGGACCGAACATCCATGGGACTAGAAATCCTGGTGGGTGCGATAAACCCTGCAATGCATACATATATTGGAGTGTAACCATAACTGATAAACCGTCCTCAGAAAAAGATGATCTGGATACTTCAAAATATACAGACTGAATTGAGTGGATAGACAATAACGTAGATAGTTATCAGGACTCACCACAGAACAAAAGCAGCAGTACTAAACAATACAGGGTTCACACACACAAATCAAGTATTGAATAATAGTACTTAGTACAGACAAGCAAAGTTGCACTAATTAAACTCTGCAGACTATTTCTTTCCACCGACCTATGGGATGTACCCCACATAACTAACTAGGCCATGGACTTGGTGAGAGATGTCTACCAGCACCATCACCATCTCGTCAACCTTAGAGAACCTAACAGAGTGGTCTCTCCACTCATAAACATTACGATAGCCATCGATAGCCATCGCACCCTCGATGCCTACACGGCGCCGCAAGAGAGGTGGTACTTCATATCTGCTCAACTTTTTGATCTCAACCAGAAAATAGATCGTAACTTTGTTACTGTACTTTCTTTTCAGCTCTTAGAATTTAATTCTTAGTTCAAAGCAAACAATGTATGCTAAATAGCATTTCTGCAGTTTGTAGCTTTAAATCTACCATGGCACAGTCATAATAGGGTTTAATTGATCATGCTTAGGGTTTAGTTGATCATGTTGGTTCCGTGGTGGTCTCTTTAATAGAAATCAGAGGGGAAACCCTCTTTTTCTCAAAAAATGCTTAGGGTTTCCCCCTTTTATGATCACTATACGGTCAGCATACGTGCTTCGTGTCATAATAGTACTGCTCCACCCATCAAGCTAAACAAGCTTACTTGTTCGAATACGAATCTGATATTATTAAAACATAGTCGTTTAATTGGTCAGCTAAATGTTCCTAATTTAGTTTCTAAAATGCATGTACGCCGCTCGGGTGTGTATCTATAGGGTGCTCATGGTGGGCCGCGACCCACCCTGGAATTTTGGGTCGGCCCAGGCCCCGATTCCCCTCTCTTCTGATGCGCTTCCGATCTCTACTCTCTTCGAGCCGCCTGCCTCACTTGCGACTTGCCGTCCCTGGACAGCATGACTCTAGGAGGAGACATTGGACTAATAGGAGGTCAGGAGCCGCTCGCCCAACAGTGTCACCGCTGCCTGGGTGCGCCGCCGTGCCTACCTTCCCAGTCCGTCCAGGGCTCAGGCATGCAACAAACACTCAGCCAACCCGATTTATCCTGAGATACATCCTCAACACTAAGCAACTACTCATCATCACCTATTTTCTAATTGATTCATTACTCATTACGCAGGACTGTCATTAGGGTTTGTTGTGTACTGAGTGCTACCTACGCTTAATGGTTCAGATGTATTTCAGTAATCTTTAGTACCTGTAAAGTTCATAGGGTTTCAAAATTCCTACCCTAGGAACAGACATTAGTCATTTTGGATTGTTGGTCATAGTGACATTGACCCAGATTACTACTGCAAGCCAGGTTTGTTGACAATTTTACTTGTCTTTCTTACTCATTCGATATGACATCCAATTATTCATGTCGATTAGTTGCAAACAATAAGTGCTAGACCAACTTGTTGATTCAGATTTTGGATGGTCTCTTACTGCAGTTACAAATATGCATACTTGTCCTAGTAAGCTCACAAGTAATTATTGATTCACTACCTCTAGGTTTGCATTGTCATATTTGTTGTCAATATTCTTTTAGGGTGGACCACCCTGTTTCAAAATACTGGAACCACATACATGAGTGAATAGTATTTCTTTGTGTGATCTCTTCCATCATATGTGGGCAACGAAAACTGCATTGTATAGAAAGAAAGTGTCATTTCCACCTTTTACATAGACTACAATCTTTTACATGGAATACAATCTGCCTACTTGCTTTGTGTCCCACTACCAGTACTCCACCCTTGAAGCTAAACATTATGCAACTCATAATTCCTTAGTTTATTTGTTCAAATATGAATTTGATATGATTCTAATGTTCCTACTTTAGTTTTGAAATGTGTGTCTGCCTGTTATAGAGACATAAGAGGTTTGTATTTCTATGTGTCGTCTGGTCATCACGTTTGGGGGTGAACTTTGCATATGCAGGGGTTTATAGGGAGACACACTTCGAGTTGAATTCGCAATGCATTCCATAGATTATATGACTACTTTTTATGTTTTCATGAATCTCAGATACTAAATAGCATCATAATGATTATGAGTTTGCGCACATGAAAGAATAAAGCAGAACAATGCCATGGCTGTCAAACTTGGCATTAAGGGACTGAAATCAAGTCTGGATGCAATGCAATGCAAACGCTCTCCACCTACAGATTCATGCTCAGAAGATGATCCTAACAGTGATTCTAAGCTAGAGGGAGACCTAAGTCAATGTAGCTCCCTAGTGGAGGAGTCAGAGGCAGATGCCCTATCTTATTCACCCATCAAGGTGCTTGATCTAACTTTCCAAGGTTATATTGGTCACACATATCTTGCAACTGATGCTTTGCATTGCTTCTACTTTGTTGCACTGCCATTAGCTTAGTTTACACATTGTGTACGTGAATACGCCCTGCCTATCCATTTTTAGCACATATTCCATCTGTCATCATACCATATTTATCCATGCAAATGTTGTTCTTATGTTGACGATGACATGTACCTAGGGTAGGGTCTTAGGCCTGACCTAGACACCTTACCCAAGGATACTACCTTAGAGTCCAAGGCGGACAAGGTTCAATAGAAGATACCGACTGAAACCACACTGAAGTGCAATCCACTTGACGATAGATTCCACTCGGAGATCCCAATTCCACTCGACCATGATAACCTCACTCGGCCATACAAAGAATCACTTGGAGCACAGAAGGCCCAAAGTCACCCCAGGATGGCAACGCCCAGGCATTCACTCTGTTGCCATAAAGATCATAAATAGCAGGCGTTACCAGTAACGTTCCAGTCTTAACTCACATTGAAACCTGTGTAACTGAGGGTTGTGAGGGGCCTGGCGCACTCTATATAAGCCACCCCCTCCTCTGGCACAAGGGTTTGCACCCCTGGTAACTTCCACTCATATTCAGTCGACAAGTCTCCGTGGCACCGAGACGTAGGGCTATTACCTCCTCCGAGAGGGCCTGAACTCGTAAACTCGTGTGTACAACCTCACTGTAGCTAGGACACTGCCTCCTCCTACATACCCCCTACTCTTACTGTCAGACTCATTCCCACGACAGTTGGCGCCCGCTTTGGGGCAGGCGTCTGAGCGACTTCCGGTGAGGCTGCAAATTTCGTTCTCCATCAACATGGTTTCCAGCGGTGGTTTGGCTCTGGGCCGCGAGATCCATCTCAACGTGCTCGTGTTCGTCGCTGACGACTCTTCTCGGCTCCAAGAAGCCCCCCTCGACATCAAGGCCCTCCCCATCCGCGGGGCGGCGCACTTCTGCGCGAGTGCCTGTGGCGTCCTTCTGCAACAGCCGTCGACTCAGTATCGGTTGGCTCCCGTGGTGTCTTCGCTCCCCGCCGTCCGCCATCACAAGCAATCTGGTCATTCGTGGCTCCAACGGTGGGTGAAGCACGCGGTGGCTCGCTAGTCGACCACCCCTCAAGTTGTGGCAATCGAGCCCGACAAATCCCTCTACGGATTGTTTGATCTACCAACTGGTCACTCGGATACACTTTTCGAGTGTGAGAGCAACGATACTGGCGCTGAAGTCCTCATGGTCAACTCCTAGTGCAGTCCACCTGGATTTCATCATGGCGGCGACCGTCGCGTGATCATGACAAATACTATCCCCAAGCCCTCACTGTGGAGCAGAGGGAAGAGCTGCATCGCTGCAACATCCAGGCGCTCCAGACCCCTATCCTTGGGGAGACCTCCGAGGCTCGGGCTTTGGAGGCTGCGTGCTTGGCCACCTTTGCTGAGTGTACGTGTCTGGAAAATCTCCAACAAGCACTCGACGAGCGGGCTCGTGAAAAGATTCCAGCTTCCAGTCGATGGCCACGACAGTTGTTTCCGACTGAGCCTTGAGGAGAATGTCAGGTATACCATACTCCAATCCAAAATGTTACAGCAGCTGCATGCATAGCATATTCAATTCATCCATCCAGTTCAAAAGCTGGAAGAGGTTCGCAATAGATCCGGGCATTGCTCCGGGCGGCAGGAGAGCAGAACTTAGCTGTTTCTTGATACGTCTCCAACGTATCTATAATTTTTGATTGTTCCATGCTATTATATTATCAACCTTGGATGTTTTATATGCATTTATATGCTATTTTATATGATTTTTTGGGACTAACCTATTAACCTAGAGCCTAGTGCCAGTTTTTGTTTTTCTGTTGTTTTTGAGTATCGCAGAAAAGGAAAATCAAACGGAGTCCAATTGACCCGAAACTTCACGGAACTTATTTTTGGACCAGAAGAAGGCCATGGAGTAAAATAGTTGGGCCAGAAGAGTCCCAGGTTGCTCACGATGGTGGGGGCGCGCCTCCCTGCCTCGTCGACAACCCGGAGACCCTCCTGCCTTGTTCCCGACTCCATCACCTCTTATATAAACCAAAACTTCCAGAAAGAAACCTAGATCGGGAGTTCCACCGCCAGAAGCCTCCGTAGCCACCGAAAACTAATCTAGACCTGTTCCAGCACCCTTCCGGAGGGGGGAATCCCTCTCCGGTGGCCATCTTCATCATCCCGGTGCTCTCCATGACGAGGAGGGAGTAGTTCTCCCTCGGGGCTGAGGGTATGTACCAGTAGCTATGTGTTTGATCTCTCTCTTTCTCTCTCTCTCTCGTGTTCTTGAGTCAGCACGATCTTGATGTATCGTGAGCTTTGCTATTATATCTGGATCTTATGATGTTTCTCCCCCTCTACTCTCTTGTGATGAATTGAGTTTTCCCTTTGAAGTTATCTTATCGGATTGAGTCTTTAAGGATTTGAGAACACTTGATGTATGTCTTGCACGTGCTTATCTGTGGTGACAATGGGATATCATGTGATCCACTTGATGTATGTTTTGGTGATCAACTTGCGAGTTCCGTGACCTCGTGAACTTAAGGATAGGGGTTGGCACACATTTTCGTCTTGACTCTCTGGTAGAAACTTTGGGGCACTCTTTGAAGTTCTTTGTGTTGGTTGAATAGATGAATCTGAGATTGTGTGATGCATATCGTATAATCATACCCACGGATACTTGAGGTGGCATTGGAGTATCTAGGTTACATTAGGGTTTTGGTTGATTTGTGTCTTAAGGTGTCATTCTAGTACGAACTCTATGATATATTGAACGGAAAGAATAGCTTCGTGTTATTTTACGACGGACTCTTGAATAGATCGATCAGAAAGGAGAACTTTGAGGTGGTTTCGTACCCTACAATAATCTCTTCGTTTGTTCTCCACTATTAGTGACTTTGGAGTGACTCTTTATTGCATGTTGAGGGATAGTTATATGATCCAATTATGTTATTATTGTTGAGAGAACTCGCACTAGTGAAAGTATGAACCCTAGGCCTTGTTTCCTAGCATTGCAATACCGTTTGTGCTCACTTTTACCACTTGCTACCTTGCTGTTTTTGTATTTTCAGATTACAAAAACCAATATCTACCATCCACATTGCACTTGTATCACCATCTCTTCGCCGAACTAGTGTACCTATACAATTTACCATTGTATTGGGTGTGTTGGGGACACAAGAGACTCTTTGTTATTTGGTTGCAGGGTTGCTTGATATAGACCATCTTCATCCTATGCCTCCCATGGATTGATAAACCTTAGGTCATCCACTTGAGGGAAATTTACTACTGTCCTACAAACCTCTGCACTTGGAGGCCCAACAATGTCTACAAGAAGAATGTTGTGTAGTAGACATCATTTCTCACTCGCGTAATAGAATTCATAGTAGATCTATGGTTGTAGACACGGTTCAGTCGGCACATAGCCCGAGATCGCCTCTGCGGCGTGAAGATCGTGGTTACCGCCAAGACCAAATCCTTGGTCGGGGCCATGGACGGTTCGATCCTCGTTATCCCCGTGATGACCACTATCGAGTGCCTACAACCCCTCCGAGGGGAGGTTTGTACGCGCCCCGGCGGTATGATGACAGGCGCCTGTTCGGTGACGAGCGGAGGGCTCCCGCTACCAAAAAAAGACACATCCGTGACATTTTGGGCCGAACGAAATTTTTTCTGTCAAACTTATGACACTTCTATGACAATAATTGTGACAAAACATGGTATCATCATAGATGTGGTGGGGTCCTACTTCTATGACAAAAAATCATGATAGAAAATGGGCTTTTCGTCCTGGGCGGGCCGGAGACGTAGCTGCATGACATTCTTTGGGCCGTCCATGACAGAAAAAACCATGGTAGAAGCGGGGGAGAGGAAAATATTGGGGTGTTCCCAGTTATGGTGGGTGGTCAGGGCCGAGCGATGCACGTTTCCTTCATACACGCACGCGCGTGGGTGCGAGGCGTTGGGCTCTAACTGAACCCGAGCGAGGTGTTGGGATCTAACTGAACCCGAGTGATTGCACTGCAGGCTACGCATTACTGAACCCGAGCGATCGATCGATGGCTGTTTACTGAACCCGATCGAGCGATTCCTTCACTACTGGTGCTAACTGAAGCCGATTGATGCTGCCTCTGGATGAACAGTGAGCGTTGCTGGGGGGGGGGGTTGGATGAACAGTTCCTAGTGGGGGTGTATGAACA
This sequence comes from Triticum dicoccoides, assembly GCF_002162155.2. Lineage (NCBI taxonomy): Eukaryota > Viridiplantae > Streptophyta > Magnoliopsida > Poales > Poaceae > Triticum > Triticum dicoccoides. The sequence goes on along the minus strand of NC_041382.1, from coordinate 511,142,741 downwards.
GGACCCCATGGTGTTGCCTCTGGAAGAATAGTGAGCGTTGCCGGGGGGTTTGGATGAACAGTTCTTGGTGGGGGTGCATGAACAGGACCCCGTTGTAACGCCCCGGATGTAACTTTCCCAATTTGTACTCCAACTCTTGCCGTTTCCGGCGTTAAGTTATTTTATTTTCTCGGGTTCGGGTTTTTGTCTGCGTGTGTTGTTGTCGTTGTCATGCACTCATATCATGTTATCTTGTGCATTGCATTTGCATACGTGTTTGTCTCATGCATTCGAGCTTTTTCCCCGTTGTCCATTTTGCATTCCGGCGCTTCGTTCTCCTCCGGTGGTCATTTCTAGCTTTCTTTCGTGTGTGGGGATTAAACATTTCCGGATTGGACCGAGACTTGCCAAGCAGCCTTGGTTTACTACCGGTAGACCGCCTGTCAAGTTTCGTGCCATTTGGACTTCGTTTGATACTCCAACGGTTAACCGAGGGACCGAAAAGGCCTCGTGTGTGCTGCAGCCCAACACCCCTCAATTTTGACCCAAAACCCACCTAACTCTGCTCCATCATCTAGAACGTTCGATCACGATCGCGTGGCCGAAAACCGCACCTTATTTGGACTCTCCTAGCTCCCTCTATGCCTATTTAAAGAACCCCTCCAAATCCGGATCTCCCTCTTCCCCGAAACCCTAATTTTTCCTCTCCGCGCCGGCCGGACACGTCCGTCCGGGCCGGACACGTCTGATCCGCCGCCGCCGACCAATCGCCGAGCGCCACCTGTCCCACGCCCACATCGCCGTCCCGCGTGCCGCTAGGCCCGCCGGGGCCCGAGGCCGGCCCCCGCGGCCCAGCGCGCCACCGCCCGCACCGCTCTTTGCCGCCCGAGCGCGCCGCCTCCTCCTCCGAGCCGCCGCCGCCGGAGCAAGCCGGCACGAGCCGCCGTGTGCCGCCTCCACCGCCCGCCGCCTTCACGCCTCGCCGCGTGCGAGCTCGCCGCCGCTATCCGACGTTGCGAGGCCGGCCCGAGCACCTCTCCTCGCCGGCGTGCCCCGCTCCTCTCACCGGAGCCCATCATCGCCGGAGCCGCCGCCTCACCGGAGTTCTCCTCCCTCGCCGGCCGGATCTGGTGGTTGGACCAGATCCACCGGTCCCTGATCCAAACGCCCGCGCCGTTCCCCGGATCTCCTCGTCCCGGGTCCTCCTCGTCCCGTTTCCCGCGAGGTCTAATTTCTTCTAAGTCCCGAAATCCCAGATCCATGTGCCCTTCTTCATGATCTCGTAACTTTGCATACGTAGCTCTGATTCATGCATATAGCATATCAAAATGTTCATCTCAGAGAGTACATAATTTCATTCCACTGCATCATTTTCATTTGAGTTCATCTTGATGCCCGAAATGCTGTTAGAAGAGCGATACTTGAGATATTTGTCAGATCTGCTACTCCATTTAGAGTTTTGTCATTTTTGCCATGATTATTGTATGCATGATATGCCCTGATGCTCTACATATGTTTTGTTAAGGGTTTTGCCATCTCTCCAGAGGTGCAACCCATGTATTTTTGTGATGTGTGTGGTGCCTAGTGCAAGCTTGCCAAGTGAGGCACTTGGTATTTCTGATTTCAGGGACTTAGCATTTCCACCAAGTTCTTGAGCTGTTTATCTCATGTTGTCATATATTCATGTTGTTTCCCAGCGATCTGTGCATCTTTTGAGGATGATCAGTAAGGATGTTTTGTTAATATTGTAGTGCTCTATCCATCCATGTCTTTGTTTGCAATTATGGAGTACCCTAACTTGAGTCAATCGAGCTCTACTTTTGCTACTTTGTGAATCTGGGCAGATTGTCACCTTGTTCGCAATTTTGCCGATGATGTTGTAGTTGATCCGTGCATGCTATGCTATTGTTCTTGCCATGTCTAGTTTGCATTTTGTGCGTTCTTGATAGATGTGTGCTTAGCTTATCATGACTTGCACCGTAGTGAGTGCACCGAGCTCGTAAACATGCCTACTTGATATCTGTTTTCAGCATGCTCCAGTTTTCACTAAGTCTGAAAACTGATTATGCTTTTGCTATGTTCACATGCTTGTTAGTATATTTTCTGATCCCTTTTGGCTCAAGGTCACTAAGGGACTTTTGTTAAGATATTTGAGTAGCTCCATGCCATGCTTTGCTTTGCCATGTTCAGGTCCTGTAGCATGTAGTATTGTTGCTCCGAAGAGTGCTACTTGGTCTGAAATTCCAGACAAGTGTTAATTTCACTAAGTCTGACATCCGTTTGTCATATGCATTTTTGCCATGCTTGTTTGAACCTGTTAATGGATGAATTGGCCGTAGCTCAGTGCTAGACTTTTGTTAAGCATCTTGAATGCATCCCTGCCATGTATTCTGATGCCATGTTTGAGTGCTGTAGCATGTTCATTTCGTTGCATTTAGATGGCTACTTGCTGTAAATCGCAGACCGGTGTCATATTTGAATCGCTTGCTATTTCCAAACCGTAACTCCGATTCCGGCGTTCTTTATATCATTTTCAAGAGATTTCATCTGATCTTTCCAGTGGCACACTTGGATTCCCAATTTGAGGCCAGGTTCATTGCATCCCTTGTCAATTCTTGCATATGCTGTCACATCCCTAGCTTCTGGTAATGCTCTAGGCTAGCTTCATGTGTGCATCATGTCTATATTCCGAAAGTTGAGATGAGGAAATTGAAAGCCTCGGAAATCATTTTAATAAAGGGGCAAGAAACCCTAAAATTGCAATCAGTAAATCCAAAATGCCCTAGAAATAGCTCTGACAATTTTGGCAAGAGTTATAAATCAAACCAAAATTTTGGGACATTTCTAAGGAATTATTTGGGCTCTGATTTTAAATCAATATTTTATTTGAATTTGGAGTTATATTCATAATATATAATGAATATATTTTCAAATGCCCTGAGATATCTTATGTTTATGAGGAGTAGACCTTAAGTGACATAAAATTATCCAGGGGAGTTTTGGCACTGTTTTCAAATTTGTTTGAATTTGAATTCAGTGGAAATTAAATAGAAAACAGAACAGAAATAAAAAAAAAGAGAGAAGCCCAGCCACTTACCTGGCGCCCACTTACCTGGCCCAGCTCCTCCAGCGGCCCAGCCCACCACCGCCTCCTTCTCTCTCGCCTTCCTCCTCTGCCAGGAGGATGAGCGCGTGCCGACGCGTGCACGGCCACCGCACGCCACCTCCTGCTTCCCCCGGCCTCCCTAGCGATGCCACGACGACGCCTCGTGTCCCCTCGCTCCTCTTCCTCCCTCGCTGCTCCCTCTCCCTTTCCCGAACACTCTCCCCCTCCTCTGTTCTTCCGCTAGCAAACACTGCCGTCGCCGCCGCTTGCTGCTGCCGCGGCCACCGCCTCTCCCTCGCTTCCCCGACTAGCCCACAAGCTCCGCCTCCTTGCGCTGAAGCCCTTCGCCGAGCCACACAAGCCGAAGTGCCCCGTGGAGCCATCGCCGTCGCCATCTCCGCCTCCGGCCGCCGTGGATCCCCATCGTCGCCCCGCCGACTCCAGCCCCTCCCCGAGCTTCCCGAGGCCACCGTCGCAACCGCCGTGAGCTCCTCTCTGTTTTCCCTCTCTCCATTCGCTCGCCCCCATGCTGTACCCGCCGTCTCACCGCAACCGGAGCTCGCTGCCGCCGGCCATGTTGCCGCCGCGGCCATGGCTTGTTTCGGTCGCGTCCTAGCACGGCTTTGAGCTCGTGGGGCTCACAGGAAGCCCATGCGCAGCTCAGCTTGTCCAAAACCCCACCAGGGCCTCGTGCCCGTTACCACCCGAACTCCGGCGCCGCCGCGAGCTCCGTTCCGGCGAGCCCCGGCGTCCCCGCCGCCTCCCACCTACCCCATCAGATGCGGGAGAGCCCGGGCTACGCCCCGGTGCCCTCAGCGCGCGAATCCGATGCCCCTAGCGCAAGTCCGGCGTGCCCCCGCCGTGCTCTGTGGTCACCGCCGGTGAAACTCCAGCGGGAGCTGACGTGGCTCCGTCATTAGGAGCTAACCCAGCTAGTTAAGCAACCTACAGCCACTGACAATGGGCCCCACCCCTGGTCAAACCCCAGTCAGCGCTGGGTTTGACCGGGATTAGTTCCTGTGTCACTGACGTGTGGACCCCGCACGTCAGGTTTGACCTGGACCTGGCCATTGACTCGCTTACGTCATGCTGACGTAGTGCTGACGCAGTAATGCATTTTCTGGAATTATTTTAATTCTAAATATTTAGGAAATTCCAGAAAATGCCTAAAACATCTAAAATTCATAGAAATTCAACCGTAACTCCAAATTAAATAATTTATATATGAAAAATTATCAGAAAATTCAAGGAATCCATCTGTACCATTTTCATGCATGTTTGAACAATGTTTGTCCTCTGTTTTGGACAAAACAAATAAAGGGCATTTAAATAACCATATATGGAGTTGGAATTTGAATCTTGTATTCAAACCAACCTCATTTAATCTGTTGCTAGTTGCATTAGCTCAAAACACATTCATATTGCCATGTCATAGCATGCATCATATTGTGCATTGCATTGATTGTGTTCTTTCTTGTTTGCCGATATTTGTCCCCTCTCGATAGACGTGATACCGATGATGTGATCGTTGACACTGATGAAGACTCAATGCTATCTTCAGAAGTGCCAAGCAAGCAAAACCCCCTTGTTCATTCCGATAAAATCCCACTCTCACGCTCCTGCTCTCTTTTACTGCATTAGGACAACAACGATTCATATGTTACTTGCTGCGGTAGCTGAACCCCTTTATCCTCTGCATGACCTGTCATTGCCACAGTAAATAGATGAAACCCACTAGCATGAGTAGGAGTTGTTTGAGCCCTGTTGTGCCTACTCATTCATGCTTGTTTGTCATGCCTGCTACTGCTTAGAGTTGAGTCAGGTCTGATTCATCGGGGATGAATCAGAGGTGTGTGAACATGTCCTACTGTGTGTGAGCTAAGTGTGTGAATACGATTTGGTAAAGGTAGCGGTGAGAGGCCATGTAGGAGTACATGGTGGGTTGTCTCATTGCAGCCGTCCTCAGGAACTGAGTTCTGTGTTTGTGATCCATGATTCAGCTACTACCACGCATTGGGCCCGAAACCAATGGACCCTCTCGGCTTCTTGATCACCCTTGTCCTCTGTCCAGGAGTTGCAAGTAGTTTCTGGTGTTTGTAGTATGCTGGAGGCCGTGGGCAGCGCTGACCGGAGGGGTGGGCTGTGATGCGGTAGGCACGTGGCACGGTGTACCGGGCGCCCGTTTGGTGTCTCGGGAACCCTGTTCACATCGTTTGGGGCTGTGCGCGAAACTCCGGCCGGATCTCCTCATGGATGGAACCCGAATAGGCGATAAACCTGGACTAGAGACTCGAGTGTTTAGGTAGGCCGTGGCCGACACCCACGTTGGGCTTCCGCTTGAAGGTTGCCGAGTACATGTCGTGTAAACGGCGGTAAGTGGTGAGAGCGTGTGTGAAGAAGTACACCCCTGCAGGGTTAACATCATCTATTCGAATAGCCGTGTCCGCGGTAAAGGACTTCTGGGTTGCTTATATCAGTTCATAGCCAAGTGAAAGTGGATACTCTAAAATACGCAAGATAAGCGTGAGTGCTATGGACGGCGTTCTCGTAGGGAGACGAGAGCGGGTCCATAGTGGTGTATTGATATGGTGAATATGTGGACTCGTGTGCGCCACCTCAAAGAGTTACTTGCAGTCATAGTTCAGGATAGCCACCGAGTCAAAGCTGGCTTGCTGCAGTTAAACCCCACCATCCCTTTGTTGATAATGATGCATATGTAGTTAGTTCTGATGTAAGTCTTGCTGGGTACATTTGTACTCACGTTTGCCTATTTTATGTTTTGTAGAGAGACTTCGGTCTCGCTAGTAGTTCCGCGTGGACTTCGATGTTTAGCTTGTTACCTCAGCTACGATCTTGTGCCCTCGGCAGGATCTGGTAGATAGCCAGGCTTTCAAGCCTTTTTCATTTATAGGTGTCTGTACTCAGACATGATAGCTTCCGCTTGTGCTTTGATTTGTATGCTCTGAATGTTGGGTCGTGAGACCCCTGTTTGTAATATCTCGCTCCTCGGAGCCTATTGATTAAATACTTGAGTCGTAGAGTCATGTTGTGATGCCATGTTGTATTTGCACATATCGAGCATATTGTGTGTATGTTATTGAAATGCTTGGTATGTGTGGGATCTGACTATCTAGTTGTTTATCCTTAGTAGCCTCTCTTACCGGGAAATGTCTCCTAGTGTTTCCACTGAGCCATGGTAGCTTGCTACTGCTCCGGAACACCTAGGCTGGCCGGTATGTGTCCTTCTTCATTCCTGTGTCTGTCCCTTCGGGGAAATGTCACGCGATGAATACTGGAGTCCTGTTAGCCCGCTATAGCCCGGTTCACCGGAGTCCTGCTAGCCCAGTGCTACAGCCTGGATTCACTCGCTGATGACCGACACGTTCGATGCTGGGTCATGGATGCCTGTCCCTGTAAGTTTGTGCCACTTTGGGTTTACGACTAGCCATGTCAGCCCGGGCTCCTTATCATATGGATGCTAGCGACATTGTCATATACGTGTGCCAAAAGACGCAAACGGTCCCGGGCAAAGGTAAGGCGACACCCGTGGGAATACCGTGCGTGAGGCCGCAAAGTGATATGAGGTGTTACATGCTAGATCGATGTGGCATTGAGTCGGGGTCCTGACAGCGTTGGTATCAGAGCTTGACTGCCTGTAGGATTACCAAGCCAAACTGGTCGAAGTTGAGTCTAGAAATTCTTTAGTTATATAAGGGAATTGATTGTGGGATGGAACGTAAGGCTCTTTTTGCTCCTTATACCTCATGGCCTTCTGATCTGAGTCATCATCTTCTCTTCTACGGGGATTAAGAACTAGGCTATCTCTTCTTTCTATCAGGATCACGTGTTACTAATCCGTAGACTTATAGATTGTTGGACTTAAGCCTCGTTTCAGTTCCTATTACTTCCATATGTTAATTGTTGATCTCGAAACCTTGATATTGTGCTTCTGAGTGGTTATGCCACCATTTTTGTGAATGTCTCAAATCTTTTCTGAGCATTTACAGCCGTTATGCTGTCCGAGTCATCCCAGGTTTCTAAATAGTCTGATGCATTTGCAAAATCCTTTCCCTCTGGTTTCGATGTTCCTTTATGCCAGCTCAATCACACTAATTGTTGAGTTGAGGTATTCTATTGCCTTGACAATTATGTTGGAGTTATTATTATGACCCTAGGTGTCTCAGGGGATCATCTAGTGGCCTAGCCATGATTTGTGTCCTAGTGTGATGATTCTGGCCTTTATTCTCGAAAGCATCCCGTGATGCTACTTAGTAGTAGGTATTCTATTCCTGGGTTCTTGAACCCGAGATTCACTCTACTTACTTCATGTTGATAGTGTTTGCTAGTTCCTTTAGGATATTAGTAACCTTTGCGATAGTCCTCAAGGTTCGTGGTACATCCTTCTTCCAATTACCATGAACCATCCTTGGCAGGAGTTCTTCTGAACCAAAAGATGACAACAAGAGTGCTCTCGATGAGCTCTCCATGCTATGTTGTGACTCTGCCAGCTCAACCTTTCTGCATGGGTTATCCGGAAGAATTATGTTGAACTTGGTTCGACATACTATTCTATGCATCCACAACTCAGGAAGTTATATGTTCCTTTGAGTTGTCCCTTTTTAGTTGTCTACTGACCTTCGTCTATCAATTGATAGTCAAGAGTATGCGTGCGTTCGTTTATCGATGCCTATTACTCTTGTGGTCCGTCAAGCCATTCTATTCCGGAATGACTAGGAGAAACAAACTCCAGTACCTCATCCATATCTAGGATTGGGTCAAAACAATTGTACTCCGCGGATCAAAATGCCAATCCAGCTTTTGCTCTGTTCTACCTTGGAGTATTACCATCTTTTATATCGGGATTATTGTAGGAATTGCACACCATCCTATGAACTCTTGGTACAGTGATACTTCTTGCCATCATTGTTCATTCCTCGGTTCCTTTGTTATTGTAACCGGAATGCCGACAAGTGAATCGTGGTGTGTGAAATCAATACTGCTAGCAACTCCGTTGCTTGGTAGTTAAATGGACAACAACCTCATTCTTAGCGTGCTGATTATTGAGTCATCATTCTAAGATTGATCGTGCTACCTAGTCCTTATTCCTGGTGCACTTTTCAATCAATGAGTTAGGATAGTGTCAATCCTTGCTTGTTTGATTATATCGTCTTGCCCTGAAAAGCAAGATTGTTCTCAAGCTTAGTAACATACCGGTGGTTCGTGATTTTCCGAAGATCTTCTCAGAAGTATTACCAGGTTGTCACCTGACTGTTATGTTGAGCTCGTGATCAAGTTGGTTTATCCTGTAAACCACCCTTTCTCCAAGAATCTGTGTTGGATACCCCTGAGCTAGTTTGTTAAGCCAAGCAACAACTTGGAGAGTTGGAAGATAAAAGCTTACCTGACTTAGTTCATTTCAAAGAGATGTCTTGTATGTGTGTTGAAGAAAGTTGATATTTTCATCGACCGAACCTCGTGATCAGTTAATGGACCTATCATTTTTATCCAACCTTTGATTGGAGTATGGGCTATCATCCAATCAGACCAGAACCAACGATATTCGTAATGTTGTCTTACTCGTGGTTGATCCCTCGAGCATACACCATTATATCCTTTGGGTCTGACCAATGCTATCACTTGTTCACATAATTATGGAATTCCATTTACATGGAAATCTCGATGAGTTGTTGTTGAGTCCATCAGCAGCATTTTGTCTCTCCCATGAGTCATGTTGAACATCAACCTAGTGTTGGAAACTTGTGTAAGCATTTCTTCGTGTTTCGTTCATGAAGCATATGTTTGGATGAAGGTAGTGACTTCCTTTAATTCATGTGCATCTGATGCAAGTTACCGCCATGGATTCGAGAAAGTCAATGTTGCTTTCTTTGGAATCATTCCAAATCAGTCATGCACACGTGCGAAGAATTCTGTGGTTTGAAGACTTGCAACCTTCAATCTATATGTATTCCTAGCACACCAAGCCACTGATTGATTTGTTCAAGGAGAAGGAGTTCCTTCATAAGAGCTAATCCGGACTTATATAAGGACTTCGATATCCTCGATGATGGTTCCCCCTCCTGAACTCGGTAGTGTTTTATTATAAGACTACTTTGTGGTCATGCTTGTCTTGGACAACGTGTTCACATGTTTGTAGCAGAACCAGCTCATGTTTTGGAGCTTACTATCGTAGTTCATTCCCCGAGAATCTCGCAACGTCATCTAGTCGATTTGTGTTGCAAACTTTCATTTTTCTTCCTAGACTCGATGAGTCTGGAATATTCTGACACCAACCAGATCTGAATCTCAGGTAGATGTGATGGTTGGAACATTTCCCAAGAACTATAATATTGGTCTTGCGATAACCGGTAAAGTGGATGTCGTGGCCAACACATCCAGCCGGAAGACCTGTTATTATAATATCTTGATTGAGGAAGTTGGCCACCTCCCCATAGGGATTTCGTAGGATTTACTCCCTAGTTGCCCCTATGGATTTTTGAGATCCCAAAGTCCGACCTTTTACTTGATGTTCTAGATATCAAACCATATCTATGGGTGGATTACGCTAGCACATCACGGAGAACATTAGAAGCGGAGTGCTAAATGTCTCTCGGTCGATCATCCAGATTTTATTTCCTTGGCCCCGCCAAGGGTGAAATCTGAGAAAGTGTTATCTTCCTTTGCATCTGCATCCTCCATCACCATTCATCATGGTAGTAAGTTGTGTTACCGGACCCTTGACACGGATGTTGGTAAAAAATTGATGATTATGGAAATGCTCAAGTTCTTGAGAGCACACACAAGTGCTAGGTTTGATCGTCGGCATTAACTGTATAGTGCTCTCAGCTTCCTCGGTTATGCTATAACCATTCCAATAGTGGAATAACTCTCTATTGTTGAGCCTCTCCCCAGTTACCAGAATCATTCCCATCATTTGCATTTTGTTCCCGGCTTGCACCGCCATCGTGCCACCCTACTATGGATTACCCTTCTCAGTAATTACTGGTCAGGATCATTTTCAAAAGTGGTCCTACCATGGGTCTCATCCATTTCCGATGATAAACAAAATCATCTATGACGTTGTCTTCAACAAGGTAATCCACATCATCCAAGTCCGAGTATGCCATTCTACCGTCCCCCTCCATACGATCGCTCCAGAATTGCCTTAGGCTGGTATAAAGAGTTTCAATGATCTCTGAATCAAAGGTAATTCTTTTTGCCACTTAAGGGGATGATTCTACGAGTCACCTTCCCTAAGGTGCATTATGGTATCATGGCAACTCAACTCCTCGCTACGTTGACAATCGTTTACCACCTTCTTAGGTGTGGAATTATTGTCCACCTAGTGAACCTTCGTCATCCGTTTCTTTCCACCCCTCTTGATGTGTATCTCGTGTCTCAACCCGAGAGATGGTTCTATGTCTCATTCCGTGAGTTGTTCGACCTTCGAGAAATCGATCCTTCTAGAGTTTTCCTTTCCTCTTCTTGTCATGATTAGCTAGAGTTCTCAGAACAAGACATCAAGACAATGATGGTGATCGAATCAATGTTCTTGAGAAGGACAGTTGGATTGTGGAGATCGTGTTAGCTTGTGACCCCTCTGACTCCTTACCTCACGTCTTGAATCTCGGGACGAGATTTTTGTTTAGTGGGGGTGAGTTGTCACATCCCTAGCTTCTGGTAATGCTCTAGGCTAGCTTCATGTGTGCATCATGTCTATATTCCAAAAGTTGAGATGAGGAAATTGAAAGCCTCGGAAATCATTTTAATAAAGGGGCAAGAAACCCTAAAATTGCAATCAGTAAATCCAAAATGCCCTAGAAATAGCTCTGACAATTTTGGCAAGAGTTATAAATCAAACAAAAATTTTGGGACATTTCTAAGGAATTATTTGGGCTCTGATTTTAAATCAATATTTTATTTGAATTTGGAGTTATATTCATAATATATAATGAATATATTTTCAAATGCCCTGAGATATCTTATGTTTATGAGGAGTAGACCTTAAGTGACATAAAATTATCCAGGGGAGTTTTGGCACTGTTTCAAATTTGTTTGAATTTGAATTCAGTGGCAATTAAATAGAAAACAGAACAGAAATAAAAAAAAGAGAGAAGCCCAGCCACTTACCTGGCGCCCACTTACCTGGCCCAGCTCCTCCAGCGGCCCAGCCCACCACCGCCTCCTTCTCTCTCGCCTTCCTCCTCTACCAGGAGGATGAGCGCGTGCCGACGCGTGCACGGCCACCGCACGCCACCTCCTGCTTCCCCCGGCCTCCCTAGCGACGCCACGACGACGCCTCGTGTCCCCTCGCTCCTCTTCCTCCCTCGCTGCTCCCTCTCCCTTTCCCGAACACTCTCCCCCTCCTCTGTTCTTCCGCTAGCAAACACTGCCGTCGCCGCCGCTTGCTGCTGCCGCGGCCACCGCCTCTCCCTCGCTTCCCCGACTAGCCCACAAGCTCCGCCTCCTTGCGCTGAAGCCCTTCGCCGAGCCACACAAGCCGAAGCGCCCCGTGGAGCCATCGCCGTCGCCATCTCCGCCTCCGGCCGCCGTGGATCCCCATCGTCGCCCCGCCGACTCCAGCCCCTCCCCGAGCTTCCCGAGGCCACCGTCGCAACCGCCGTGAGCTCCTCTCTGTTTTCCCTCTCTCCATTCGCTCGCCCCCATGCTGTACCCACCGTCTCACCGCAACCGGAGCTCGCTGCCGCCGGCCATGTTGCGGCCGCGGCCATGGCTTGTTTCGGTCGCGTCCTAGCACGGCTTTGAGCTCGTGGGGCTCACAGGAAGCCCATGCGCAGCTCAGCTTGTCCAAAACCCCACCAGGGCCTCGCGCCCGTTACCACCCGAACTCCGGCGCCGCCGCGAGCTCCGTTCCGGCGAGCCCCGGCATCCCCGCAGCCTCCCACCTACCCCATCAGATGCGGGAGAGCCCGGGCTACGCCCCGGTGCCCTCAGCGCGCGAATCCGATGCCCCTAGCGCAAGTCCGGCGTGCCCCCGCCGTGCTCTGTGGTCACCGCCGGTGAAACTCCAGCGGGAGCTGACGTGGCTCCGTCATTAGGAGCTAACCCAGCTAGTTAAGCAACCTACAGCCACTGACAGTGGGCCCCACCCCTGGTCAAACCCCAGTCAGCGCTGGGTTTGACCGGGATTAGTTCCTGTGTCACTGACGTGTGGACCCCACACGTCAGGTTTGACCTGGACCTGGCCGTTGACTCGCTTACGTCATGCTGACGTAGTGCTGACGCAGTAATGCATTTTCTGGAATTATTTTAATTCTAAATATTCAGGAAATTCCAGAAAATGCCTAAAACTTCTAAAATTCATAGAAATTCAACCGTAACTCCAAATTAAATAATTTATATATGAAAAATTATCAGAAAAATTCAAGGAATCCATCTGTACCATTTTCATGCATGTTTGAACAATGTTTGTCCTCTGTTTTGGACAAAACAAATAAAGGGCATTTAAATAACCATATATGGAGTTGGAATTTGAATCTTGTATTCAAACCAACCTCATTTAATCTGTTGCTAGTTGCATTAGCTCAAAACACATTCATATTGCCATGTCATAGCATGCATCATATTGTGCATTGCATTGATTGTGTTCTTTCTTGTTTGCCGATATTTGTCCCCTCTCGATAGACGTGATACCGATGATGTGATCGTTGACACTGATGAAGACTCAATGCTATCTTCAGAAGTGCCAAGCAAGCAAAACCCCCTTGTTCAACCCGATAAAATCCCACTCTCACGCTCCTGCTCTCTTTTACTGCATTAGGACAACAACGATTCATCTGTTACTTGCTGCGGTAGCTGAACCCCTTTATCCTCTGCATGACCTGTCATTGCCACAGTAAATAGATGAAACCCACTAGCATGAGTAGGAGTTGTTTGAGCCCTGTTGTGCCTACTCATTCATGCTTGTTTGTCATGCCTGCTACTGCTTAGAGTTGAGTCAGGTCTGATTCATCGGGGATGAATCAGAGGTGTGTGAACATGTCCTACTGTGTGTGAGCTAAGTGTGTGAATACGATTTGGTAAAGGTAGCGGTGAGAGGCCATGTAGGAGTACATGGTGGGTTGTCTCATTGCAGCCATCCTCAGGAACTGAGTTCTGTGTTTGTGATCCATGATTCAGCTACTACCACGCATTGGGCCCGAAACCAATGGACCCTCTCGGCTTCTTGATCACCCTTGTCCTCTGTCCAGGAGTTGCAAGTAGTTGCTGGTGTTTGTAGTATGCTGGAGGCCGTGGGCAGCGCTGACCGGAGGGGTGGGCTGTGATGCGGTAGGCACGTGGCACGGTGTACCGGGCGCCCGTTTGGTGTCTCGGGAACCCTGTTCACATCGTTTGGGGCTGTGCGCGAAACTCCGGCCGGATCTCCTCATGGATGGAACCCGAATAGGCGATAAACCTGGACTAGAGACTCGAGTGTTTAGGTAGGCCGTGGCCGACACCCACGTTGGGCTTCCGCTTGAAGGTTGCCGAGTACATGTCGTGTAAACGGCGGTAAGTGGTGAGAGCGTGTGTGAATAAGTACACCCCTGCAGGGTTAACATCATCTATTCGAATAGCCGTGTCCGCGGTAAAGGACTTCTGGGTTGCTTATATCAGTTCATAGCCAAGTGAAAGTGGATACTCTAAAATACGCAAGATAAGCGTGAGTGCTATGGACGGCATTCTCGTAGGGAGACGAGAGCGGGTCCATAGTGGTGTATTGATATGGTGAATATGTGGACTCGTGTGCGCCACCTCAAAGAGTTACTTGCAGTCATAGTTCAGGATAGCCACCGAGTCAAAGCTGGCTTGCTGCAGTTAAACCCCACCATCCCTTTGTTGATAATGATGCATATGTAGTTAGTTCTGATGTAAGTCTTGCTGGGTACATTTGTACTCACGTTTGCCTATTTTATGTTTTGCAGAGAGACTTCGGTCTCGCTAGTAGTTCCGCGTGGACTTCGACGTTTAGCTTGTTACCTCAGCTACGATCTTGTGCCCTCGGCAGGATCTGGTAGATAGCCAGGCTTTCAAGCCTTTTTCATTTATAGGTGTCTGTACTCAGACATGATAGCTTCCGCTTGTGCTTTGATTTGTATGCTCTGAATGTTGGGTCGTGAGACCCTTGTTTGTAATATCTCGCTCCTCGGAGCCTATTGATTAAATACTTGAGTCGTAGAGTCATGTTGTGATGCCATGTTGTATTTGCACATATCGAGCATATTGTGTGTATGTTATTGAAATGCTTGGTATGTGTGGGATCTGACTATCTAGTTGTTTATCCTTAGTAGCCTCTCTTACCGGGAAATGTCTCCTAGTGTTTCCACTGAGCCATGGTAGCTTGCTACTGCTCCGGAACACCTAGGCTGGCCGGTATGTGTCCTTCTTCGTTCCTGTGTCTATCCCTTCGGGGAAATGTCACGCGATGAATACCGGAGTCCTGTTAGCCCGCTACAGCCCGGTTCACCGGAGTCCTGCTAGCCCAGTGCTACAGCCTGGATTCACTCGCTGATGACCGACACGTTCGATGCTGGGTCATGGATGCCTGTCCCTGTAAGTTTGTGCCACTTTGGGTTTACGACTAGCCATGTCATCCTAGGCTCCTTATCATATGGATGCTAGCGACACTGTCATATACGTGTGCCAAAAGACGCAAACGGTCCCGGGCAAAGGTAAGGCGACACCCGTGGGAATACCGTGCGTGAGGCCGCAAAGTGATATGAGGTGTTACATGCTAGATCGATGTGGCATTGAGTCGGGGTCCTGACATATGCATCCCGCATCGTCTCCCGCATAGCATACCATCCTTGCATCATATTGGTTGATCCTTGCACGTGGTTGATTGTGTTCTGTTTGCTTGTTTGTCTTGTTTGGGTAGAGCCGGGAGACGAGTTCGCTAACGAGGATCCCGTTGAGTTTGCTTTCGAGGATCCAGTCAACTCTGACAACTTAGCAGGCAAGATGATCATACCGTCGAAATCACTACTATCTTTGCTATGCTAGATTGCTTGCTCTTTTGCTATGACAATGCTACGATGCCTACCACTTGCTTTCAAGCCAGCCAAATTGCCATGTCAAACCTCTAACCCACCTTGTCCTAGCAAACCGTTGATTGGCTATGTTACCGCTTTGCTCAGCCCCTCTTATAGCGTTGCTAGTTGCAGGTGAAGATTGGAGGCCGTTCCTTGTTGGAACATTTATTTACTTGTTGGGATATCATTATATAGCTATGTTATCTTAATGCATCTATATACTTGGTAAAGGGTGGAAGGCTCGGCCTCTCGCCTAGTGTTTTGTTCCACTCTTGCCGCCCTAGTTTCCGTCATATCGGTGTTATGTTCCCGGATTTTGCGTTCCTTACGCGGTTGGGTTATAATTGGAACCCCTTGATAGTTCGCCTTGATTAAAGCTTTTCCAGCAATGCCCAACCTTGGTTTTACCATTTGCCACCTAGCCTCTTTTCCCTTGGGTTTCCGGAGCCCGAGGGTCATCTTATTTTAACCCCCCCGGGCCAGTGCTCCTCTGAGTGTTGGTCCCACCGAGCGATGTCTGGGGCTACCAGGGGCAACTCTGGGCTGGCCTACCCGACGTCTGGCTCATTTGAGTGTGCCCTGAGAAAGAGATATGTGCAGCTCCTATCGGGATTTGTCGGCACATTCGGGTGGTGTTGCTGGTCTTGTTTTAACCTATCGAAGTGTCTTGAAGAACCGAGATACCGAGTCTGATCGGAACGTCTTGGGAGGAGGTCTATTCCTTCGTTGACCATGAGAGCTTGTCATGGGCTAAGTTGGGACTCCCCTGCAGGGATTTGAACTTTTGAAAGCCGTGCCCGCGGTTATGGGCAGATGGGAATTTGTTAATGTCCGGTTGTAGATAACTTGAACCTTAACTTAAATTAAAATGAATCAACCGTGTAAGTTACCGTGATGGCCTCTTCTCGGTGGAGTCCGGGAAGTGGACACGGTGTTGGAGTAATGCTTGCGCAGGTTGTCCTCTAGATTCTCGCCCGCGCTTGGCCTCCTCTTCTCGCTCTCTTTTGCGAATAAGTTAGCCACCATATATGCTAGTCGCCTCCTGCAGCTCCACTTATATTTACCTTGCCTAACCTATAAGCTTAAATAGTCTTGATCGCGAGGGTACGAGATTGCTGAGTCCCTATGGCTCACAGATTACTATTACACCAGATGCAGGGCCTGATGATTCCGCTCCAGGAGACGCGCTTGAGCTCAAGTGGGAGTTCAACGAAGACTCTCAACGTTACTATGTTTCCTTTCCTGATGATCAGTAGTGGTGCCCAGTTGGGGGATATTGGGACCGTGTCGCATGTTGGGTTCTCTTTTATTTTGGCGCCGTAGTCGGGCCATGAGTGTTTGGATGATGTAATGTTATTAGTGTACTTGATTGACGTGGCGAGTGTAAGCCAACTATGTTATCCCTTTTTATTATCTATATTAGATGGGATGTTTGTGATGATTGCCTGACTTGCGACATATGCCTTCAATGCGATTATGCCTCTAAGCCGTGCCTCGACACGTGGGAGATATAGTCGCATCGAGGGTGTTACAAGTTGGTATTAGAGCCTTCCCCGACCTTAGGAGCCCCATTGCTTGATCGTTTTTAGCAGCCGAGTTGTGTCTAGAAAAATGTTTTGATTCATCTAGGAATTATATATCGGAGAGTTTAGGAATTCTTTTTACTTCCCAGTCTCCTCATCGCTCTGGTAAGGCATCCTGACGTAGAGTTTTGACTCTTCTCTTCTCAAATTTCACTAAATTTTTTTTAGGATCACACGGGTATCTTGGAATCGTTCCGATGGTTTTATGATGAGAACATTGTCTTGGTGCCTCCTGTCAGGGGTTTTGTGGAAGTGTCCCGGGGAGTTGAGCTCTGAGGTGTTGTCATCATAATTTTATCGTTGCAATTCTGGAATACCTGAGTTTAGTACGCCGACATTGAAAATCTCTTTTATGCGGTTCGTTGGTGAGATAACCTCGACGCCACCCAGTACTGGGGCCGGAGTTCGGGAGTATCGCCATAACTTGTATAACGGATGCTTTTCGAAGGTTGAGGTAGATGGTTTCCGAAGGTTTCTCGGTTATGTGTTGAAGGATGGATACAGCTGGATGTAGGAATTGCTAGATTTGGGTGAGATATTATGCTTCCTCTGTATCCCCAACACCTGATTGCATAACCGGAAAGGTTCGGGAGTTTCATAGGTGGGAATTCTAGTAGCTCTAGTTCTTCTTCCACGGATATTGGTTTGAGATTGGGATTTCTTACCGATTATTCGTTCTTGATCCGTACCTTGTTGATTTATTTCTCTACCTTAATTCTACGTGGCTTCTCAATTTATGGATATGTGACCATTTCAAGAGGAATGCATTCGTTCATTTTGTTCGGATGTGAAGACTATATGTTGCAATTTTCATTCCGTTGGCTTCAGCTTCAATATTTGTCTGTCTATGTGCTAATGGTGGTCAACCTCTTCAGGATGGCTCCTCCAACACACACGACTCCGAATCTAGATCCGCCACCACCTCCACCTCCTCCGGAGGCATGGCAAGCTGTGATGGCCGCAACCAATGCAAACACACAGTTGATCATGCAAATTCTCCAAGAGCGCAATCAAAGCAATCAAGGCAACAATCAGAATCACTCTGCTACACTCAACCAGTTCCTTGCTAATGTGCCAAAGACTTTCAGCAATTGTGTTGAGGCAACCGATGCTGACGATTGGCTTGTGGATCTGTGCAAGCATTTCGAGTGCAGTAACGTCAGGCCTGAGGACTTTGTTAAGTTCGCTTCCTTCCAACTCAAAGATCAAGCTACAGAATGGTTCCAGCAGTACAAGGATTCCAGAGGTGGACGTGTTATCACTTGGGAGGAATTCCGTCAAGATTTCAGGGCTCGCCATATCCCTCAGAGCGTGGTTGAAAGCAAGCGTGAGGAATTCCGCAACCTGAAGCAAGGCTCTTTGTCTGTCTATGACTACAACAAGTTGTTCCATAAGCTCGCCCGCTTTGCCAAGCAGGACGTCCCTGATGAGAAGAGCATGATATATCAGTTCAGGGGTGGTCTCAGAGAAGAAATCCAGCTAGCTCTTGTTCTCTTTGAGCCCTTGAGGTACGATGAGTTCTACAACATGGCATTGACGCAAGAGGCCGCTCAGTTGAGGTGTGATGCTTCCAAGAAGCGAGTCAGAGATGTTACTCCTTCTTCCTCTACTCAAGTGGCCAAGCAGCAGAAGTATTGGCTTCCTCCTCCTCCGTTCCGTTAGCCGTATCACCAGAAGAGCAAAGGTGACAGTGGTTCTTCCCACCCACCCAACCCTGGTTTTCAGAACAAGACTTCGTCTCAAGCTCCAAGATCGAGTGCTCCATATCATCGTCCGCTTTCAGAGGTCATGTGCAACAAGTGCCAATAGAAGGGTCACTATGCCAACAAGTGCTTCAACCAGAGGCGTCTTCCTCCTCCTCCTCCTGTCAGATCGGCAAGTACAGCTGTGGTCAAGCATAACCCCAACTCCGCCAAGGTCAACTTGATGAATGCAGCTCAGGCAGAGGACTCATCAGATGTCATTATGGGTAACCTTCCTGTTAATGATATTCCTGCAAAAGTTCTTTTTGACACTGGTGCATCACATTGTTTTATCTCGAGGCCATTTGTTTCTAAGCACGAGTTGCCTTTACAAGATTTTCCTAGACAGTTATCTGTGGTTTCTCCGGGTAAATTCATGAATGCAAGCGCTATCGCCCCAGATGTTACTATCACCTTGGGTGACTACAAGTTTCTCTCTTCTCCGGTGGTTCTTGGTAACTCGGATATTGATCTTATTCTCGGAATGGATTGGCTTTCTAAACACAAGGCTCAGCTTGATTGTGCAGCCAGGCAGATTCAATTGACTCATTCGTCTGAGGATGTAATTGTCTTTGCCGCTCGTGATGATACCATCCGTCTGTTTTCTCTCAATGAGAAAGGTGAACTCGGTGCCATCTCGCAAATTCCAGTCGTTTGCGAATATCAAGACGTCTTTCCAGAAGAGCTTCCAGGAATGCCTCTGCACCGGCCAGTTGAATTCGTTATTGATCTTGAGCCTGGTACGGAACCTGTGTGCAAGCGTCCTTACAAGCTCGGACCTGAAGAGTTGAAGGAGCTGAAGAAGCAACTCGATATTCAAGAGAAAATGGGTCTCATCCGGCCTAGTTCTTCTCCGTGGGGTTGTGGTGTTCTTTTTGTGAAGAAGAAGGATGGAACGGACCGACTTTGTGTTGATTACCGTCCATTGAACAAGAAGACCATCAAGAACAAATACCCACTTCCCAACATCAATGAGCTGTTCGAACAACTCAAAGGTGCCCAAGTATTCTCCAAGCTTGATCTCCGTATGGGTTATCATCAGATTCGTATCTGTGAGCAAGATATTCCCAAGACGGCTTACAGGACAAGCTATGGCTCATATGAATACATTGTCATGTCTTTTGGCCTCGTCAACGCTCCTCCGACGTTCTCTCACATGATGAACTTCATCTTCAACGCCTACACCAATGACTTCGTTTTGGTCTATCTCGACGACATTCTGGTTTTCTCGAAGAACAAGGAAGATCATGCCAAGCACTTGCGTTTGGTACTCGATAAGCTCAGGGAACATCAGTTCTATGCCAAGTTCTCCAAGTGCAAATTTTGGCTTGATGAGGTTCTTTATCTTGGTCATATCATCTCTGCCAAAGGCATTGCCGTGAATCCTGAGAAGGTGTCTGCAATTGTGAATTGGGAACCGCCTCAGAACGTGAAGCAACTCCGTAGCTTCCTCGGTCTCGCAAGCTATTGCCGAAGATTCATTGAAAACTTCTCCAAGATCGCAAATCCTCTCTCAAATCTTCTCCAGAAGCACGTCAAGTACGTTTGGTCTCCGGAGTGTGACATTGCTTTCAACACTTTGAAAGAGAAATTGATCACTGCTCCAGTTCTGACTCCGCCTGATGAATCCAAGCCGTATGAGGTCTTTTGTGATGCCTCTCTCCAAGGTCTTGGCGCAGTATTGATGCAAGAGAAGAAAGTTGTTGCTTATACCTCTCGCCAGTTGAAGCCTAATGAGAAGAACTACCCCACTCATGATCTCGAGTTGGCGGCAGTTGTGCATGCTCTTTTGACTTGGAGACATCTTCTATTGGGAAGAAAAGTGGACATTTTCACTGATCCAAAGAGTCTCAAGTACATCTTCACTCAGCCTAATCTCAACCTCAGGCAAACTCGATGGGTCGAAATGATTCAAGAGTATAATCCGAGTATCGAGTATACTCCAGGCAAGGCCAATGTGATTGCTGACGTATTGAGCAGAAAGGCTTATTGTAACAGTCTGATTCTCAAGCCTTATCAACCCAAGCTTTGTGCAGCTTTTTGCAAACTTAATCTGCAAGTTGTTCCTCAAGGTTTCCTCGCCAAACTTCAAGTCTCGCCTACCTTGGAAGACCAGATTCGCCAAGCCCAGCTTCTTGATGCTATGGTGAAAAAGGTGAAGATTGGGATTGCCAAGAGCTAACCCAAGTACAAGTGCTACCGCCTTGATGACAAGGACACTCTCTTCTTCGAGGATCGTATTGTTGTGCCCAAAGGTGAACTTCGTAAAGTGATCATGAACAAGGCTCACAATTCTCTCCTCTCCATTCACCCTAGGAGCACGAAGATGTATCAGGACCTTAAGCAGGCTTATTGGTGGACTCGAATGAAGCGCGAGATTGCTCAATTCGTGAATGAATGTGATGTCTGCAGAAGAGTGAAGGCAGAACACCAAAGGCCAGCTGGTCTCCTCCAACCTCTTGCCATTCCAGAATGGAAGTTTGACCACATTGAAATGGACTTCGTGACTGGGTTTCCAAAGTCCAAGCATGGCAATGATGCTATATTCGTTGTCATCGACAAACTCACCAAAGTGGCTCACTTTCTGCCTATCAAAGAGTCAATCACTGCAGCTCAATTGGCGGAGCTCTATACCTCTCGAATTGTCTCTCTGCACGATATTCCTCAGGTGATCTCTTCAGACCGTGGCAGCATCTTTACCTCCAAGTTTTGGGATTCTTTTCAGAACGCCATGGGCACCAACATCCGCTTCAGTACAGCTTTCCATCCTCAAACTAGCGGTCAAGTCGAGCGTGTCAATCAGATTCTTGAAGATATGCTCAGGGCTTGTGTGATCTCCTTCGGCATGAAGTGGGAGGATTGTCTTCCTTATGCTGAATTCTCCTACAACAACAATTTTCAAGCAAGTTCGAGCAAGGCCCCATTTGAAATTCTGTATGGCAGGAAGTGCCGTACCCCTCTCAACTAGTCTGAAACCGGTGAACGTCAGCTTTTGGGTAATGACTTAATCATAGAGGCAGAGGAAATGTGCAAAGTCATTCGAGATAACCTCAAAGCAGCCCAATCCCGCCAGAAGAGCTACTATGATAGTAAGCACCGTGATTTGGCTTTCGAGATCGGAGATCATGTTTACCTCCGTGTCTCTCCTATCAAAGGTACTCGTCGCTTCGGTATCAAAGGGAAGCTTGCCCCTAGATACGTGGGACCTTTCAAGATTGTCAGCAAGAGAGGCGATCTCGCCTATCAACTCGAGCTTCCTTCAAACTTTGCAAATGTTCATCATGTGTTCCATGTCTCTCAGCTCCGAAAGTGCTTCAAGACTCCTGACCGTACCGTCAACTTTGAGGACATTGAGCTCCAAGAAGATCTCTCTTATCGTGAGCACCCAGTTGCTATTCTTGAAGAGACTGAACGCAAGACTCGCAACAAGTCAATCAAATTTCTCAAAGTCAAGTGGTCACACCATTCCGACCGTGAAGCTACCTGGGAACGCGAGGATCACCTCCGTTCTGAATACCCGGTGTTCTTTCAGTCCTAGATCTCGGGACGAGATCCTTTCGTAGTGGTGGAGTGTTGTAATGCTCCGGATGTAACTTTCCCAATTTGTACTCCAATTCTTGCCGTTTCCGTCATTAAGTTATTTTATTTTCTCGGGTTCGGGTTTTCGTCTCCGTGTGTTGTTGCCGTTGTCATGCATCTCATATCATGTCATCTTGTGCATTGCATTTGCATACGTGTTTGTCTCATGCATTCGAGCTTTTTCCCCGTTGTCCGTTTTGCATTCTGGCGCTTCGTTCTCCTCCCGTGGTCATTTCTAGCTTTCTTTCGTGTGTGGGGATTAAACATTTCCGGATTGGACCGAGACTTGCCAAGCGGCCTTGGTTTACTACCGGTAGACCGCCTGTCAAGTTTCGTGCCATTTGGACTTCGTTTGATACTCCAACGGTTAACCGAGGGACCGAAAAGGCCTCGTGTGTGCTGCAGCCCAACATCCCTCCATTTTGACCCAAAACCCACCTAACTCTGCTCCATCATCTAGATAGTTCGATCACGATCGCGTGGCCGAAAACCACACCTCATTTGGAGTCTCCTAGCTCCCTCTATGCCTATTTGAAGAACCCCTCCGAATCCGGATCTCCCTCTTCCCTGAAACCCTAATTTTTCCTCTCCGCGCCGGCCGGACACGTCCATCCGGGCCGGACACGTCCGACCGCTGCCGCCGACCAATCGCCGAGCGCCACCTGTCCCGCGCCCACATCGCCGTCCCGCGCGCCGCCAGGCCCGCCGGGGCCCGAGGCCGGCCCCCGCGG
>NC_041382.1:511105910-511119538 GCF_002162155.2 Triticum dicoccoides | reverse complement strand
CACCGCCCGCCGCCTTCGCGCCTCGCCGCGCGCGAGCTCGCCGCCGCCATCCGACATTGCGAGGCCGGCCCGAGCACCTCTCCTCGCCGGCGTGCCCCGCTCCTCTCGCCGGAGCCCATCGTCGCCGGAGCCGCCGCCTCGCCGGAGTTCTCCTCCCTCGCCGGCAGGATCTGGTGGTTGGACCAGATCCACCGGTCCCCGATCCAAACGCCCGCGCCGTTCCCCGGATCTCCTCGTCCCGGGTCCTCCTCGTCCCGTTTTCCGCGAGGTCTAATTTCTTCTAAGTCCCGAATTCCCAGATCCATGTGCCCTTCTTCATGGCCTTATAACTTTGCATCCGTAGATCCGATTCATGCATATAGCATATCAAAATGTTCATCTCAGAGAGTACATAATTTCATTCCATTGCATCATTTTCATTTGAGTTCATCTTGATGCCAGAAATGCTGTTAGAAGAGCGCTACTTGAGATATTTGTCAGATCTGCTACTCCATTTAGAGTTTTGTCTTTTTTGCATGATTATTGTGTGCATGATATGCCCCGATGCTCTACATATGTTTTGTTAAGGGTTTTGCCATCTCTCCAGAGGTGCAACCCATGTATTTTTGTGATGTGTGTGGTGCCTAGTGCAAGCTTGCCAAGTGAGGCACTTGGTATTTCTGATTTCAGGGACTTAGCATTTCCACCAAGTCCTTGAGCTGTTTATCTCATGTTGTCATATATTCATGTTGTTTCCGAGCGATCCGTGCCTCTTTTGAGGATGATCAGTAAGGATGTTTTGTTAATATTGTAGTGCTCTATCCATCCATGTCTTTGTTTGCAATTATGGAGCACCCTAGCTTGAGTCAATCGAGCTCTACTTTTGCTACTTTGTGAATCTGGGCAGATTGTCAACTTGTTCGCAATTTTGCTGATGATGTTGTAGTTGATCCGTGCATGCTATGCTATTGTTCTTGCCATGTCTAGTTTGCATTTTGTGTGTTCTTGATAGATGTGTGCTTAGCTTATCATGACTTGCACCGTAGTGAATGCATCGAGCTCGTAAACATGCCTACTTGATATCTGTTTTCAGCATGCTCCAGTTTTCACTAAGTCTGAAAACTGATTATGCTTTTGCTATGTTCACATGCTTGTTAGTATATTTTCTGATCCCTTTTGGCTCAAGGTTAGTAAGGGACTTTTGTTAAGCTCTTTGAGTAGCTCCATGCCATGCTTTACTTTGCCATGTTCAGGTCCTGTAGCATGTAGTTTTTTTGCTCCGAAGAGTGCTACTTGGTCTGAAATTCCAGACAAGTCTTAATTTCACTAAGTCTGAGATCTGTTTGTCATATGCATTTTTGCCATGCTTGTTTGAACCTGTTAGTGGATGAATTGGCCGTAGCTCAGTGCTAGACTTTTGTTAAGCATCTTGAATGCATCCCTGCCATGTATTCTGATGCCATATTTGAGTGCTGTAGCATGTTCATTTCGTTGCATTTAGATGGCTACTTGCTGTAAATCGCAGACCGGTGTCATATTTGAATCGCTTGCCATTTCCAAACCGTAACTCCGATTCCGGCGTTCTTTATATCGTTTTCAAGCGATTTCATCTCATCTTTCCAGTGGCACACTTGGATTCCCAAGTTGAGGCCAGGTTCGTTGCATCCCTTGTCAATTCTTGCATATGCATCCCGCATCCCATCCCGCATAGCATACCATCCTTGCATTATATTGGTTGATCCTTGCACGTGGTTGATTGTGTTCCGTTTGCTTGTTTGTCTCGTTTGGGTAGAGCCGGGAGACGAGTTCGCTAACGAGGAGCCCGTTGAGTTTGCTTTCGAGGATCTAGTCAACTCTGACAACTTTGCAGGCAAGATGATCATACCGTCGAAATCACTACTATCTTTGCTATGCTAGATTGCTCGCTCTTTTGCTATGCCAATGCTACGATGCCTACCACTTTCTTTCAAGCCACCCAAATTGCCATGTCAAACCTCTAACCCACCTTGTCCTAGCAAACCGTTGATTGGCTATGTTACCGCTTTGCTCAGCCCCTCTTATAGCGTTGCTAGTTGCAGGTGAAGATTGGAGGCCGTTCCTTGTTGGAACATTTATTTACTTGTTGGGATATCATTATATTGCTATGTTATCTTAATTCATCTATATAATTGGTAAAGGGTGGAAGGCTCGGCCTCTCGCCTAGTGTTTTGTTCCACTCTTGCCGCCCTAGTTTCCGTCATATCGGTGTTATGTTCCCGAATTTTGCGTTCCTTACGCGGTTGGGTTATAATGGGAACCCCTTGATAGTTCGCCTTGATTAAAGCTTTTCCAGCAATGCCCAACCTTGGTTTTACCATTTGCCACCTAGCCTCTTTTCCCATGGGTTTCCAGAGCCCGAGGGTCATCTTATTTTAACCCCCCCGGGCCAGTGCTCCTCTGAGTGTTGGTCCCATCGAGCGATGTCCGGGGCTACCAGGGGCAACTCTGGGCTGGCCTACCCGATGTCTGGCTCATTTGAGTGTGCCCTGAGAAAGAGATATGTGCATCTCCTATCGGGATTTGTCGGCACATTCGGGCGGTGTTGCTGGTCTTGTTTTAACCTGTCGAAGTGTCTTGAAGAACCGAGATACCGAGTCTGATCGGAACGTCTAGGGAGGAGGTCTATTCCTTCGTTGACCGTGAGAGCTTGTCATTGGCTAAGTTGGGACTCCCTGCAGGGATTTAAACTTTCGAAAGCCGTGCCCGCGGTTATGGGCAGATGGGAATTTGTTAATGTCCGGTTGTAGATAACTTGAACCTTAACTTAAATTAAAATGAATCAACCGTGTGAGTTACCGTGATGGCCTCTTCTCGGCGGAGTCCGGGAAGTGGACACGGTGTTGGAGTAATGCTTGCGCAGGTTGTCCTCTAGATTCTCGCCCGCGCTTTGTCTCCTCTTCTCGCTCTCTTTTGCGAATAAGTTAGCCACCATATATGCTAGTCGCCTGCTGCAGCTCCACTTATATTTACCTTGCCTAACCTATAAGCTTAAATAGTCTTGATCGCGAGGGTACGAGATTGCTGAGTCCCTGTGGCTCACAGATTACTATTACACCAGATGCAGGGCCTGATGATTCCGCTCCAGGAGACGCGCTTGAGCTCAAGTGGGAGTTCGACGAAGACTCTCAACGTTACTATGTTTCCTTTCCTAATGATCAGTAGTGGTGCCCAGTTGGGGGAGATTGGGACCGTGTTTCATGTTGGGTTCTCTTTTATTTTGGCGCCGTAGTCGGGCCATGAGTGTTTGGATGATGTAATGTTATTAATGTACTTGATTGACGTGGCGAGTGTAAGCCAACTATGTTATCCCTTTTTATTATCTATATTACATGTGATGTTTGTGATGATTGCCTGACTTGCGACATATGCCTTCAATGCGATTATGCCTCTAAGCCGTGCCTCGACACGTGGGAGATATAGTCGCATCGAGGGTGTTACACCCGTGGTGTTGCCTCTGGATGAACAGGACCCCGATCGATCGAGCCGGTTGGGGCTGGATGAACAGGACCCCGTGGAGGGCTGGATGAACAGGACCACCCCATGGAGGGCTGGATGAACATTATACGGTGGAGGGCTGGATGAACAGTAGCCCGTGGAGGGGTGGTTGAACAGGAGCCCGTGGAGAGGGATGGTTGAACAGTAGCCGGTGGAGTAGTGCGCGGTGGAGGCAAGATGAACAGGAGCCCGTGGATGAACATCGCAGGTGGAGGCTGGAGGAGGTCGACGGTGGATGAACAGTAGCCCGTGGAGGCTGGAGGGGGTCGATGGTGGAGATGAACAGTATCTTGTTGAGTCCCGTTTTGCGGTACGCCACACCCCTCCTGATGAACAGGACCACCGTTTCGACCGTAGCGCTCCAACACAAGTCTGTTTCCTCCGTTTTGTGGTACGCCACACCCCTCCCGATCAACATGACCCCCATTTCAACCGCAGGAGGTCCGTTCCTCTGTTTTGCGGTATGCCAGACCCCTCCCGATGAACAAGATCCCGTTTCGAATGTGGCCGGTCGAACACAAGGCCGTTTCCTCCGTTCTGCGGTACGCCAGGCCTCGTTTCCATCGGCTGTTCCGTCCAAGCCCTCCCGATGAACACAACGACGCATTCCGTTTCGACCCAGCCGGTTGGCTCCCCATGAACACGACGATGACGCAGTTTCTCCGTTCCGACCCAGCCATGTACACGAGCCCTGGCCATACGTATGCGCGAGTAGGCGTTCGAGAACCTGCCTATATGTATGTACGGGGCCATATTTTCTTTCTTGCACACTGGCTGCCGTACGTACGTGTACATGCTACGTGCGCACCTCTACTACGACACGTGCGCGCCTCTACATCGACCAGTATGTACGTACACATTCGTGACGAGAATGACAACGCTACGTACGCTTCGACCAGGTGGGTCCCGACTCTCAGGCACTTCCTTGCGTGCGAAGATGTAGCTGGTGGGTCCCAACAGTTAGGGGGGCAAATCGTTTATTTTTTGAACGCACTTCCTTGCATGCGAAGATGTAGCTGGTGGGTCCCAGTAGTCAAGGGGAAATGTTTTTTCATGAAATACGGTGGCCCGTCCGGTGGGTCCCCGCTGTCAGGTGGAGGAATAATTATTTTGCGCGTAATAAGGAGGCACTTCCTTGCTACGGTCGTGGACCCAGCTGTCAGCCTCTCCACGTACAGTCCATGTCTGATGGAAGCCGTTCCTTGACCACGTTGACCACGCCGCGTCGAGAGCACCAGGGCGGTGGACGACGGCGAGGCCTAGGAAGGGGACGACGTGGAGCCGGGGAAGATACGAATGTGGAAGCCCACGCGGAGAGGAGTACGAGGGTTTACTGGTTCGGCTGCCGTCGCCGTAGAATAACAGGGGGTGTGGGTGAGTAGAGGGATGGCCTGGCCAGCGGTGGGAGTAGTAGGGGGCGGTGAGGCTTCCGCGGCATCATAGCCGGCCATGGGAGGCAGGAGCACGCGACTCGACTGGTGCTAGTTTGGGCGGCTGGAGCAAGAAGACTAGAGGTTGAAGAAGCACTACAGCCGTTGGATGGACATCGTACGGCCACAGGAGCTAGAATCATTCATATTGACTAAGTTGACAAAGCCCTCCGTCCCCGTCAACTTAGTAGGCCCACAAGTCAGCCTCCCACCAAGGTGGGTCCCAGCTAGCAGGGGGAGTATTCATTTTTTTCTGCATAATAAGGAGGCACTTCCGGTGGGTCCAACATGACAACGGGGGGAACATTTTTTTCACAAAATACGGTGACCCGTCCGCTGGGTCCCAGCGTTCAGGGGGGAAACGTTTTCTTTTGCAAAATACGGTGGCCCGTCTGGTGGGTCCCTGCTGTTAGATGGAGGAATCATTATTTTCCACATAATAAGGAGGGACTTCCTTGCTGCGGCTGTGGACCCAACTGTCAGCCTCTCCATGTACAGTACACTTCCGATGGAAGTCGTTCCTTGACCACGTTGACCACGCCGCATTCCGTTGCATGCACGCGTCCATGGTCGTGGTGCATCCCCACTGTCAGCCTCTCACGTACAGTCAATTCCGACGACTCTCGGTTGTTGACCACGTTGACCACACCGTGCCGAGCGCACCAAAGGCCGATGGACGACCGCGAGACCCCAGACTGGAACGACCCGGAGATGGGGAAGACGGGGAAGTAGAGTCGCAGATGGAGAGCAGTGGGAAACTTGACTAGTTCGGGTGCGTGGCAGCACAGCCGCCGTGCCGCCCATGGGAGACAGGAGCAAGAATAGAGGTTGAATAAGGAGCACAGCTGTTGGATTAACATCTAATTGTTCAGCTGCTAGAATCATTTGTTGATTAAGTTGACAAAGCCCTGCGTACACCTCCGCTTAGCAGGCCCACAAGTCAGACACCAAATCTGACGGGTCCCAGCTGTCAACGGGAGGAATAAATTTTTTCGCATAACAAGGAGGCACTTCCTTCCGTGCGATGATACAGCCGGTGGGTCCCAGCTGTCAGGTGGAGGAAACATTTTTTCAACTTAATAAGGAGGAACTTTCCTTGAGTGCGACCATGGAGCTCGTGGGTCCCAGCCGTTAGGCTCTCCATGTATAGTCCTCTTTCGATGACTCTCGTTCGTTGACCACGCCGCACCGAGCTCAGCGAGGCAGTGGACGATGGCGAGGCCCCGGACAGGAACGACTCGTTGATGGGAAGACATGACAGTGGAGTCGCAGATTGAGTGGAGGAGAAGGGTTATAACTAGTTCTGGTGCGGCGTGGGGCTGCAGCCGGTGGAGAATAATAGGAGGTGTGGAGGGGTGGAGGGATAGCTGATGACCCACAAGTATAGGGGATCTATCATAGTCCTTTCGATAAGTAAGAGTGTCGAACCCAACGAGGAGCAGAAGGAAATGATAAGCGGTTTCCAGCAAGGTATTCTCTGCAAGTACTAAAATAAGTGGTAACAAATAGTTTTGTGATAGGATAATTTGTAACGAGCAACAAGTAATAAAAGTAAATAAAGTGCAGCAAGGTGTCCCAATCCTTTTTGTAGCAAAGGACAAGCCTAGACAAACTCTTATATAGAGAAAAGCGCTACCGAGGACACATGGGAATATCGTCAAGCTAGTTTTCATCACGTTCATATGATTCGCGTTTGGTACTTTGATAATTTGGTATGTGGGTGGACCAGTGCTTGGGTACTGTCCTTACTTGGACAAGCATCCCACTTATGATTAACCTCTGTTGCAAGCATCCGCAACTACAACAAAAGTATTAAGGTAAACCTAACCATAGCATAAAACATATGGATCCAAATCAGCCCCTTACGAAGCAACGCATAAACTAGGGTTTAAGCTTCTGTCACTCTAGCAACCCATCATCTATTTATTACTTCCCAATGCCTTCCTCCAGGCCCAAATAATGGTGAAGTGTTATGTAGTTGACGTTCACATAACACCACCAGAGGAGAGACAACATACATCTCATGAAAATATCGAATGAATACCAAATTCACATGACTACTAATAGCAAGACTTCTCCCATGTCCTCAGGAACAAACGTAACTACTCACAAAGCATAATCATGTTCATAATCAGAGGGGTATTAATATGCATATAGGATATGAACATATGATCTTCCACCAAATAAACCAACTAGCATCAACTACAAGGAGTAATTAACACTACTAGAAACCTACTAGTACCAATCCCGGACTTGGAGACAAGAATTGGATACAAGAGATGAACTGGGGTTTTGAGAGGAGATGGTGCTGGTGAAGATGTTGATGGAGATTGCCCTCTCCTAATGAGAGGAGCGTTGGTGATGACGATGGCGATGATTTCCCCCTCCCGGAGGGAAGTTTCGCCGGCAGAACAGCTCTGCCGGAGCCCTAGATTGGATCCGCCAAGGTTCCGCCTCGCGGCGGCGGAGTTTCGTCCGAGGAGATGGCTTATGATTTTTTTCTCATCGAAAGACTCCATATAGCAGAAGATGGCCGTCGGAGGGCCACCAGGGGGCCCACGAGGTAGGGGGGCACACCTAGGGGGGTAGGGCGCGCCCCTCACCCTCATGGGCAGGGTGTGGCCCCCTGGTGAACTTCTTGTGCTCAATATTTTTTATATATTCTAAAAACGTCTTCCGTGAAGTTTCAGTACTTTGGGAGCTGTGCAGAATAGGTCTCTAATATTTGCTCCTTTTCCAGCCCAGAATCCCAGCTGCCGGCATTCTCCCTCTTTATGTAAACCTTGTAAAATAAGAGACAATAGGCATAAGTATTGTGACATAATGTGTAATAACAGCCCCTAATGCAATAAATATCGATATAAAAGCATAATGCAAAATGGACGTATCAACTCCCCCAAGCTTAGACCTCACTTGTCCTCAAGCGAAAGCCGAAATCGAAAAATATGTCCACATGTTTAGAGATAGAGGTGCCGATAAAAATAAAAATACGGACATGAGGGCATCATGATCATTCTTAGAACAACAACTTACATAATTCTTGTCATATGATTTCTTATGCTAGAGCAATAATTCAATCACAATTTCAAGTATGAATTGTAAACTTCATTGAAAACTAACAAACTATAATATCAGTCATTGGAGCAATTGCAATTTATCATAACATAGGAAATAGTCAATATATAAGAGCTTTTCAGCAAGTCCACATACTCAACTATCATATAGTCTTTCACAATTGCTGACACTCACGCAATACTTATGGGTATGGAGTTTTAATCGGACACAGAGAAAGATAGGGGCTTGTAGTTTTGCCTCCCAATGTTTTACCTCAAGGGTAATGTCAACGATAATAGTTCATGAAAACTCACATCCAATTAGCCATATATACCAGGATCTTTCCAACATACTGTGCTTGCCAAAGGATAAAATGTAAAAAGGAAGGGTGAAGATCACCATGACTCTTATGCAAGGTAGGGGATAAAAGTAAAAGATAGACCCTTCGCAGAGGTAAGCAGAGGTGGTCATGCGCTTTTATGGTTGGATGCACAAAATCTTAATGCGAAAGAACGTCACTTTATATTGCCACTTGTGATATTGGCCTTTATTATGCAGTCTGTCGCTTTTATTTCTTCCATATCACATGATCATATAAAGCTTATTTTCTCCCACACTAATAAGTCATACATATTTAGAGAGCAATTTTTATTGCTTGCACCGATGAAAACTTACTTGGAGGATCTTACTCAATCCATAGGTAGGTATGGTGGACTCTCATGGCAAAACTGGTTTAAGGGTATTTGGAAGCACAAGTAGTATCTCTACTTCGTGCGATGAATTTGGCTAGCATGAGGGGGAAAGGCAAGCTCAACCATGTTGGATGATCCATGACAATATAATTTATCTCAGATGTAAGAAAACATAACCCATTACGTTGTATTCCTTGTCCAACGTCTTGTATTCCTTGTCCAACGTCAACTCTTTAGCATGTCATATTTTAATGAGTGCTCACAATCATAAAAGATGTCCAAGATAGTATATTTATATGTGAAGACCACTCTTTCTTAATTACTTCCTATTAATTGAAACGATGACCAAAACTATGTTTGTCAACTCTCAACAACTTTTATTCATCATACTTTTTCTATGTGAGCTCATTACTATCCATAAGATCCATATGATCTCTTTGTTTATTTTTACTTCTTTCCCTTTTATTTTATTCCCTCAAGATCATGGCGAAATAATCAAGCCCTTGACTCAACACTAATCTTTATTATATATAGCTCACGGACTCGATTACATAGAGGGATCATAAAGCAAAACTCACAACTAGATCATACTAAGAACTTTTATTCTACTAGATCAAAATATTAACAAAAGGATCAAACTAGGAAAAACGGTAAAGATAAAAGTGATGGTGATACGATATCGGGGCACTCCCCCAAGCTTGGCAATTGCCAAGGGGAGTGCCCATACCCATGTGATTATGTCTCCTCTGTTGGTGGAGAAGAAGGCGGGGATGATGGGTAGTCGCACATTGAGCGTAGGAGGTCTTCCAACTTGCGGATAATGCCCTTGAGTGCGATGATATGCTCCTTCAACAAAATATTTTCATGTGTGAGAAACTTGTTTTGTATACGAGCTAGCTCAATCATCTTGAAAGCTTCGATTTCAGTTGGGGTAAGAAGATTGTGATCAAGTTGAAGGATGTCTTCTGTTGCCGGAACTTGGTCCTCCGTGGCCTTCTTGATCCTTTCATCTTTGTTGATCTCCATGGGTTCTTGTCTCTTCAGCTCTATCTTCATTAGCCAAGCGTCGTTGCCCTCATTGTTGGAGGAGGACAGAGACGACATGATGCTTAGCTTTGACAACCCTGGCAGAAAACAGCTCGAAACAAGAACAAGAGATTTTTGCGTGATACGAGAGTCAAAACCCCCGGGAGATTATATAATGAATTTTTACCGACCAAAATACGTGTCGTGTAAGAAAACGGAGTTCGGAGTGCACGAGGTGCCCACGAGGTAGGGGAGCGCGCCCAGTAGGGTAGGGCGCGCCCTCCACCCTCGTGGAGGCCTCGTGTCCTTCCCGACTGCTTCTTATTTTTTTATTTTTCTAAATATTCCAAAACGGAGAAATATTGCCTTAAAATCTGTTTTGGAGTCGGTTTACTTACCGTACCACATACCTATTCCTTTTCGGAGCCTGAAACGTTCCGGAAAGTGACCCTTATGTATTCCTCCAGGGTTACAGTTTCAATAACATTGGTTTCAACATTTATGGGATTACCTGAGATATAATGTTTGATTCTTTGACCGTTCACCACCTTCGGATTTATGCCTTCGAAGTTGTTGATTTTTATGGCACCGGAACGATAGACCTCCTCGATAACGTAAGGACCTTCCCATTTAGAGAGAAGTTTTCCTACAAAAAACCTTAAACGAGAGTTGTATAGTAATACATAATCACCTACATTAAACTCACGCTTTTGTATCCTTTTATCATGCCATTTTTAACTTCTTCTTTAAACAACTTGGCATTTTCGTAGGCTTGGGTTCTCCATTCATCGAGTGAGCTAACATCAAATAACCTCTTCTCACTGGCAAGTTTAAAATCATAATTGATCTCTTTAATAGCCCAATATGCCTTGTGTTCTAGTTCGAGAGGTAAGTGACATGCTTTTCCATAAACCATTTTATACGGAGACATACCCATAGGATTTTTATATGCAGTTCTATAGGCCCATAATGCATCATCAAGTTTCTTGGACCAATTCTTTCTAGATCTATTAACAGTCTTTTGCAAAATTAATTTGAGTTCTCTATTACTCAATTCTACTTGACCACTAGACTGAGGGTGATAAGAGATGCAATTCTATGATTAACATCATACTTAGCAAGCATTTTACGGAAAGCACCATGAATAAAATGTGAATCACCATCAGTCATTCAATATCTAGGGACTCCAAATCTTGGAAAAAAACTTCTTTAAGCATTTTAATAGAAGTGTTATGATCATCACTACTAGTTGGAATAGCTTCTACCCACTTAGTAACGTAATCAACAGCAACTAAAATATGTGTATATTCATTAGAGGTAGGAAAAGGTCCCATATAGTCAAAGCCCCAAACATTAAATGGTTCAATAACAAGTGAATAGTTCATAGGCATTTCTTGACGTCTACTAATATTACCAATTCTTTGACATTCATCACAAGATAAGACAAACTTACGGGCATCCTTGAAGAAAGTAGGCCAATAAAAACCAGATTGCAATACATTATGTGCATTTCTATCTCCAGCATGGTGTCCTCCATAAGCTTCGGAGTGACACTTGTGTAGGATCTGTTCCTGTTCATGCTCAGGTACACAGCGTCTAATAACACCATCTACTCCTTATTTATAGAGATGTGGGTCATCCCAAAAGTAATGCCTCAAATCATAGAATAACCTTTTCTTTTGCTGGTATGTGAAACTAGGTGGTATGAACTTAGAAACAATGTAATTAGCATAATCAGCATACCATGGAGCAGTATGAGAAGCATTTATGACATTTAATTACTCATTAGGAAAGCTATCATCAATAGGTAGTGGGTCATCAAGCACATTTTCTAACCTAGACAAGTTGTCTGCAACGGGGTTCTCAGCTCCCTTTCTATCAACAATATGTAAGTCAAATTCTTGTAGCAAGAGAACCCATCTAATAAGTCTAGGTTTAGCATCTTTCTTTTCCATAAGATATTTAATAGCAGCATGATCAATGTGAATAGTTACTTTAGAATCAACAATATAAGGTCCTAACTTATCACAAGCAAATACAACTGCTAAGAATTCTTTTTCAGTAGTAGCATAATTTCTTTGAGCATTGTCTAGAGTTTTACTAGCATATTGAATAACATTTAGTTTCTTATCAACTCTTTGTCCTAGAACAGCACCTACAACATAATCACTAGCATCACACATAATTTAAAAGGGTAAATTCCAATCAGGTGGCTGAGCAATAGGTGCAGAGATCAATGCTTTCTTAAGTATTTCAAATGCTTCTACACAATCTTCATCAAAGACAAATGGTATATCTTTTTGTAATAAATTAGTCAGAGGCCGAGAAATTTTTGAGAAGTCCTTAATGAACCCCCTATAAAACCTGGCGTGACCAAGGAAACTTCTTATACCTTTGATGTCCTTGGGGCATGGCATCTTTTCAATAGCATCAACCTTGGCTTTATTAACTTCAATACCTCTTTCAGAAACTTTATGCCCCAAGACAATACCTTCATTAACCATAAAGTGGCACTTTTCCCAATTCATGACAAGATTAGTTTCTTCACATCTCTGCAAAACTTGATCAAGGTTGCTCAAGCAATCATCAAAAGAAGATCCATAGACGAAGAAATCGTCCATGAAAACCTCACAAATCTTTTCACAAAAGTCAGATAATATAGCCATCATGCATCTTTGAGAGGTAGCAGGTGCATTACATAAACCAAAAGGCATATGTCTATAAGCAAAAGTACCAAAACGGCAAGTAAAAGCAGTCTTCGATTGATCCTTGGCTGACACAGGTATTTGAGAGAAACCATAATAACCATCTAGAAAGCAAAAATGTGTATGTTTGGATAATCTTTCTAGCATTTGATCGATAAAAAGGTAAGGTGTAACACCCACGATGCGGCTTTATCTCCCACGTGTCGAAGCACGACTTAGAGGCATAACCGCATTGTAAGCAATGTCGCAAGTGGGGTAATCTTCACACAACCCATGTACTGAATAAGGAAAGACATACATAGTTGGCTTACACTCGCCACGTCACACAATAACATAAATATCATTACATTCATCCAATTACAATCAAGGTCCAACTACGGAACCAAAATAAAGAACAATCCAAAATGCAACAAAGTCCTCGATCGCCCCGACTGGGCTCCACTACTGACCAACTGGAAAGGAAACATCAGAACGAACAAGGTCTTCATCGAGCTCCTCCTTGAGATCGGTTGCGTCACCTGCACGATATCATCGGCACCCGCAAGCTGGTTTTGGAAGTATCTGTGAGTCACAGGGACTCATCAATCTCACACCCTCGCGATCAAGACTATTTAAGCTTATGGGTAGGTAAAAGGTATGTCAGGTGGAGCTGTAGCAAGCACTAGCATATATGGTGGCTAACATACGCAAAAGAGAGCGAGAAGAGAAGGCAAAGCACGTTCGAGAATCTATGATCAAGAAGTGATCCAAGACTACTTACGTTCAAGCATAACTCCAACATCGTGTTCACTTCCCAGACTCTGCCGAGAAGAGACCATCACGGCTACACACGCGGTTGATGCATTTTAATTAAATTAAGTGTTGAGTTTTCTACAACCGGACATTAACAAATTCCCATCTGCCCATAACCGCGGTCACGACTTTCGAAAGTTCAAACCCTGCAGGGGTGTCCCAACTTAGCCCATCACAAGCTCTCACGGTCAACGAAGGATATTCCTTCTCCCAGGAAGACCCGATCAGGCTCGGAATCCCGGTTACAAGACATCTCGACAATGGTAAAATTAACCAGCAAAGCCACCCGAATGTGCCGACAAATCCCGATAGGAGCTGCACATATCTCGTTCTCAGGGCACACCGGATGACCTCTACGTATAGCTAAAACTAGCCCTCAAGTTTCCCCGAGGTGGCGCTGCAAGTGACTCTGTTTC
>NC_041382.1:511090348-511105503 GCF_002162155.2 Triticum dicoccoides | reverse complement strand
CTTGAGTCTGCAGAACCCAAGGGAAGGTGGTAGGTTGTTAGTGAAAATGGTAAGACCAAGGTTGGGCCTTGCTGGAGGAGTTTTATTCAAGGCGAACTGTCAAGGCGTTCCCATTATAACGCGACCGTGTAAGGAACGCAAAATCAAGGAACATAACACCGGTATGACGGAAACTAGGGTGAAAAGAGTGGAACAAAACACCAGGCATAAGGCCGAGCCTTCCACCCTTTTCCAAGTATATAGATGCATTAATTAAATAAGAGATATTGGGATATCCCAACAAAATATCCATGTTCCAACAAGGAACAAACTCCAATCTTCACCTGCAACTAGCAACGCTATAAGAGGGGCTGAGCAAAGCGGTAACATAGACAAACAACGGTTTGCTAGGAGAAGGTGGGTTAGAGGCTTGACATGGCAATATGGGAGGCATGATAAAGCATGTGGTAGGTATCGCAGCATAGGCATAGCAAAAGAGCGAGCATCTAGCAAGCAAAGATAGAAGTGATTTCGAGGGTATGGTCATATTGCCTGCAAAGTTCTTCGAGAAGACGAAAGCTTGATCCTCGTAAATGTACTCAACGGGCACCTCGAACACGAACTCGCTCCCGGCTCTACCCAAAGCAAGAACACAAGCAAAGGGAGACACAATCAACCACGGGCAATGCACAAGCAACATGATGCAAAACATGACATGATATGCGGGATGTGATATGCAATGCATATGCATGCTTCGGATAGTAAATATTGAACCTGGCCTCAACTTGGAAATCCAAGAGTGCCACTGGAAAGAGGAGTTGATTTCGGTCGAAATCGATATAAAGATCAACGGAATCGGATGCACGATTTGCAAATGGCAAGCAAAACAAATATGGCACAAGCTGCGAATAACAGCACGAGGCCATCTAAATGCATCAAGAACAACAAGCTACTACACTCTAGCATAGCAACAAAATACATGGCAGGGATCCACTCAAGATGCTTGACAAAAGATGAACACTGAGCTACGGCTAATTCACTCAATAGCAGGTTCAAACAAGCATGGCAAAAGTGCAAAAGATAACAGGTTACAGACTTGGTGAAATAAACAACATGCCAGGAATTTAACATCAGGAAGCAATGTTTAGAGCAAGATACAACATACTATAGGAACATATCATGGCAAAGCAAGGCATGGAATGAAGCTATTCAAAGCATACAACAAAAGTCCCTTACTGACCATAAGCCAAAAGGGATCAGAAAATACAATGGCAACCATGTGAACATAGCAACTTTCGTTAACAGATTCAGACTTAGCAGAAAAACTGGAACATGGCAAAACAGATTCACGTAGGCATGTTTACGAGCTCGATGCACTCACCACAAGGCATTGCATGATAAACTAAGCATACACCCAGCAAGTAGACATGGCATAGAAGCTAAACATGGCAAGAACAACATCATAGCATGCATGGATCAACTATAACAACCTCGGCAAAATTGCTTAACATGTAAACAATCTGCGAGGAACATTTTATAGCAAAAGTAGAGCTCGATTGAGTCAAGCTAGGGTGCTCCATAATTGCAAACAAAGACATGGATGGATAGAGCACACCAATATCTACAAAACATCCTTACTAATCATGCTGAAAAGAGGCATAGATCACTCGGTAGCAACATGAACACATGGCATAAAAATGTTAACAGGGCAGAGACTTAGAATATTTCGAAGTCCCTGAAAACAATAACATTACGAGGGCTACTTTGCATGCTTGTGCTAGTCACCACAGAGATCATAAAAATACATGGCATACACCCCTGTAAGATGGCATGACATACTTCAAAACATATGTAGAGCTCAAGTTCATAGGAGGCACACATCAATCATGGCAAAAATGACAAATGTCCAATTACTGATATGAAACTGAAACTAACAGAAACTAGCACTCTTCCAACAGCATTTAGGGCATCAAGATGAGCTCAAATGAACATGATCAATGAGATGAAATGAAGTACTCGTCGAGACGAACATTTCGATATGCTACACGCCCAAAACAGAGCCACGGATGCAGAGATATGATGTGATGAAATATGCAAAAAAAACTTGGGTTAGGGCAAAATTAGGTCAACCCTCAAATCCAGATCCAGATCCAGCATGCGAACCGAGGAGATCACTGGAGTTCACTATTCGCCGGAGTTCGAGGTCGAGGCGGCCGGAGTTCACGCCGGAGCACTCTGGGGCGGCGAGGCGCGGGCCGGACGGCGAGGTGGGGCGGCGTGGCGCAGGCCGGTCGCGGCGGTTAAGGCGGAGGGCGATGCGGTCCGCGGAGCGGGGCGGTCGCCAGCGCGGGGCGGTCGCCGGGGATGGTGCGTGGCGGCGTCGGGCGGTGGCTCACCGGCGCGGCTCCCAGGCGGCGCGGGGCGCGCCGAACGGGCACGGGGGCCCGGTTCGGGCTTCGGCGGGCCGCGTGGTCGGCGGAGGCGGTGGAGACCGGTGGCGGATCCCGATTGGCGGCGGCGATGTGTCCGGCGGCGGTCGGACGTGTTCGGCCGCGCAGAGGGGAAGAGGACTAGGTCTAGGGTTGCAAATGACCCGAAATTTCGGGGGAGTGGCTATATTTATAGGTAGAGGGAGCTAGGAGGCTCCAAATTGAGCACGGTTTGCGGCCACGCGATCGTGATCGAACGGCCTAGATGATGAAGGAGGTTTAGGTGGGTTTTGGGCCACTTTGGAGAGGTGTTGGGCTGCAACACACACGAGGCCTTCTCGGTCCCTCGGTTAACCGTTGGAGTATCAAACGAAGTCCAAATGGTACGAAACTTGGCAGGCGGTCTACCGGTAGTAAACCAAGGCCGCTTGGCAAGTCTCGGTCCAATCTGAGAATGTTTAACACCCTCACACGAAAAGAGGTAGAAAGGGACACCGAGTGACATAGGAGCGCCGGATTGCAAAACGGACAACGGGGAAAATGCTCGGATGCATGAGACGAACATGTATGCAAATCCGATGCACATGATGACATGATATGAAATGCATGACACGCAAGCAAATGACAAGGCAACAACAACGAGTAACTGGAAGACACCTGGCACATCATTCTCGGGGCGTCACATAAGGGTAATGATCCTTTTTAGTGGCCTTATTTAATTTGCGGAAATCAATTACCATCCTATAACCTGTAATAATTCTTTGAGGAATTAATTCATCTTTATCATTAGGAATGACATTAATACCTCCCTTTTTAGGGACACAATGGACAGGACTTACCCACTGACTATCAGCAACGGGATAGATTATACCTGCCTCAAGGAGCTTCAATATTTCCTTTCTTACCACTTCTTTCATTTTAGGATTCAGCCGTCGTTGGTGATCACGAACTGGTTTAGCATCTTCTTCCAAATTTATTTTATGTTGACATAGAGTGGGACTAATGCCCTTAAGATCATCAAGAGTATATCCAATAGTAGCACGGTGCTTCTTTAGAGTTTTCAATAATCTCTCTTCCTCATGCTCTGAAAGGTTAGCACTAATAATAACAGCACATATCTTTTTCTCATCAAGATAAGCATATTTAAGAGTATCAGGCAACGGTTTGAGCTCAAACACGGGATCACCCTTGGGTAGAGGGGGATCCCCTAGGATTTCAACAAGCAAATTGTGATTCAGAATAGGTTCCTGTTTAAAGAATACTTCATCTATTTCCCTTCTTTCATTCATAAACATGTCATTTTCATGGTCTAGCAAATATTGTTCTAAAGGATCACTAGGAGGTACAGCAATAGAAGCAAGACCAATAATTTCATCCTTACTAGGTAATTCTTCTTCACGGTGTTGTCTACTAAATTTAGAGAAATTAAATTTATGAGACATATCATCTAAACCGATAGTAACAACATCCTTTTTGCAATCTATCTTAGCATTAACAGTGTTTAAGAAGGGTCTTCCAAATATAATGGGACAAAAGCTATCTTGTGGGGAACTTAGAACAAGATAATCAGCAGGATATTTAGTTTTCCCACACAAGACTTCAACATCTCTAACAATTCCCATTGGTGAAATAGTATCTCTATTGGCAAGTTTAATTGTGACATCAATATCTTCTATCTCAGCAGGTGAAATATCATGCATAATTTCTTTGTATAAGTCGTAAGGTATTGCACTAGCACTAGCACCCATATCACATAAGCTATGATAACAATGATCTCCTATTTTAATAGAAATAACAGGCATGCCTACCACAAGTCTGTTTTTATCTTTAGCACAAGGTTTAGCAATTCTAGCAGTCTCATCAAGGAAATGGATAACATGCCCATCAATATTATCAGACAAGAGATCTTTAACAATAGCAAAAGCAGGTTCAACTTTAATTTGCTCAGAAGGTGAAGAAGTTTTAATATTGGTTTTACGAACCACAGTTGAAGCTTTAGCATGATCCTTTATCCTAACAGGGAAAGGTGGTTTCTCAACATAAGAAGTAGGAACAATAGGATCATTATAAGTGATAGTCTTTTCTTCAACTTTAATAGGTGCTACTACTTTTACTTCTATGGGAGGATGATATTTAAACCACTTCTCCTTCCGGAGATCAACATAAGTAGCAAAAGATTCACAGAAAGAAGCTACTATCTCAGAGTCTAGTCAATATTTAGTGCTAAATTTACGAAAAAAACATCGGTATCCATAAAAGATTTAACACAATCAAACTTAGGTGTCATACCTGACTTCTTACCTTCGTCGAGGTCCCAATATTCAGAGTTGCGT
Source organism: Triticum dicoccoides (assembly GCF_002162155.2). NCBI lineage: Eukaryota > Viridiplantae > Streptophyta > Magnoliopsida > Poales > Poaceae > Triticum > Triticum dicoccoides. The sequence continues at coordinate 511,100,762 of NC_041382.1, read as the reverse complement.
TTAATTCTTTCCAATAAATCCCATTTGAATTCAATAGTCTTCATCATAAAAGAGCCAGCACAAGAAGTATCGAGCATGGTGAGATTGTTATCAGAAAGTCGAGCATATAAATTTTGAACAATTATTTCTCTTGAGAGCTCATGATTGGGGCATGAATATAACATTGATTTAAGCCTCCCCAAGCTTGAGCGATGCTTTCTCCTTCGCGAGGCCAAAAATTATATATATAATTGCGATCACGATGAACAAGATGCATAGGATAAAACTTCTGATGAAATTCCAATTTCAATCGTTTGTAGTTCCATGACCCCCTATCATCACATAGCCTATACCATGTCAATGCATCTTCCTTCAAAGATAAAGGGAAGACCTTCTTCTTAACAACATCTCTGGGTACACCTGCAAGCTTAAATAATCCACAAACATCATCCACATATATTAGGTGCTCATCAGGATGCATTGTTCCGTCTCCTGCAAAAGGATTAGCTAGCACTTTTTCTATCACATCCGAAGGAATTTCAAAGCAAACATTTTCATTTTCACTAGGTTCAATAGGTTGAGGAGAAACTCTTTGCTCTTGTGGTTGGGGTGAAGATACCCCGAACAAGCCCCTCAGAGGATTACTTTCCATAGTAACAAGTGACAGTAAATTTCAGCACACTATATAAATTTTCCTTAACAAATTCCACCTACCAAAGGCGCTTCACTCCTCGGCAACGGTGCCAGAAAAGAGTCTTGATGACCCACAAGTATAGGGGATCTAACGTAGTCCTTTCGATAAGTAAGAGTGTCGAACCCAACGAGGAGCAGAAGGAAATGATAAGCGGTTTCCAGCAAGGTATTCTCTGCAAGTACTGAAATAAGTGGTAACAGATAGTTTTGTGATAGGATATTTTGTAACAAGCAACAAGTAAAAAAAGTAAATAAAGTGCAGCAAGGTGTCCCAATACTTTTTGTAGCAAAGGACAAGTCGGGACCAACTCTTATATAGAGAAAAGCACTCCCGAGGACACATGGGAATATCGTCAAGCTAGTTTTCATCACGTTCATATGATTCGCGTTCGGTACTTTGATAATTTGGTATGTGGGTGGACCGGTGCTTGGGTACTGTCCTTACTTGGACAAGCATCCCACTTACGATTAACCTTTATTGCAAGCATCCGCAACTACAACAAAAGTATTAAGGCAAACCTAACCATAGCATAAAACATATGGATCCAAATCAGCCCCTTACGAAGCAACGCATAAACTAGGGTTTAAGCTTCTGTCACTCTAGCAACCCATCATCTACTTATTACTTCCCAATTCCTTCCTCTAGGCCCAAATAATGGTGAAGTGTTATGTAGTCGACGTTCCCATAACACTACTAGAGGAGAGACAACACACATCTCATCAAAATATCGAATGAATACCAAATTCACATGACTACTAATAGTAAGACTTCTCCCATGTCCCCAGGAACAAACGTAACTACTCACAAAGCATAATCATGTTCATAATCAGAGGGGTATTAATATGAATATAGGATCTGAACATATGATCTTCCACCAAATAAACCAACTAGCATCAACTACAAGGAGTAATTAACACTACGAGCAACCTACTAGTACCAATCCCGGACTTGGACACAAGAATTGGGTACAAGAGATGAACTAGGGTTTTGAGAGGAGATGGTGCTGGTGAAGATGTTGATGGAGATTACCCTCTCCCAATGACAGGAGCGTTGGTGATGACGATGGCGATGATTCCCCCCTCCCAGAGGGAAGTTTCCCTGGCAGAATAGCTCTGCCGGAGCCCTAGATTGGATCTGCCAAGGTTTCGCCTCGTGGCGGCGGAGTTTCGTCCAAGGAGATGGCTTATGATTTTCTTCTCATTGAAAGACTCCATATAGCAGAAGATGGCCATCAGAGGGCCACCAGGGGGCCCACGAGGTAGGGGGCGCGCCCAGGGGGGTAGGGCACGCCCCTCACCCTCGTGGGTAGGGTGTGGCCCCTGGTGAACTTCTTGCGCTCAATATTTTTTATATATTCTGAAAACGTCTTCCTTGAAGTTTCAGGACTTTTGGAGCTGTGCAGAATAGGTCTCTAATATTTGCTCCTTTTCCAGCCCAGAATCCCAGCTGCCGGCATTCTCCCTCTTTATGTAAACCTTGTAAAATAAGAGATAATAGGCATAAGTATTGTGACATAATGTGTAATCACAACCCCTAATGCAATAAATATCGATATAAAAGCATAATGCAAAATGGACGTATCAACTCCCCCAAGCTTAGACCTCGCTTGTCCTCAAGCGAAAGCCGAAATCGAAAAATATGTCCACATGTTTAGAGATAGAGGTGTCGATAAAAATAAAAATACGAACATGAGGGCATCATGATCATTCTTAGAACAGCAACTTACATAATTCTTGTCATATGATTTCTTATGCTAGAGTAATAATTCAATCACAATTTCAAGTATGGATTGTAAACTTCACTGGAAACTAACAAACTATAATCTCAGTCAATGGAGCAATTGCAATTTATCATAACATAGGAAAGAGTCAATATATAAGAGCTTTTCAGCAAGTCCACATACTCAACTATCATATAGTCTTTCACAATTGCTGACACTCACGCAATACTTATGGGTATGGAGTTTTAATCGAACACAGAGATAGATAGGGGCTTGTAGTTTTGCCTCCCAATGTTTTACCTCAAGGGTAATGTCAACAATAATAGTTCATGAAAACTCACATCCAATTAACCATATATACCAGGATCTTTCCAACATACTGTGCTTGCCAAAGGATAAAATGTAAAAAGGAAGGGTGCAGATCACCATGACTCTTATGCAAGGTAGGGGATAAAAGTAAAAGGTAGGCCATTCGCAGAGGGAAGCAGAGGTTGTCATGCGCTTTTATGGTTGGATGCACAAAATCTTAATGCGAAATAACGTCACTTTATATTGCCACTTGTGATATGGACCTTTATTATGCAGTCTGTCGCTTTTATTTCTTCCATATCACACGATCATATAAAGCTTATTTTCTCCCACACTAATAAGTCATACATATTTAGAGAGCAATTTTTATTGCTTGCACCGATGACAACTTACTTGGGGGATCTTACTCAATCCATAGGTAGGTATGGTGGACTCTCATGGCAAAACTGGTTTAAGGGTATTTGGAAGCACAAGTAGTATCTCTACTTGGTGCGATGAATTTGGCTAGCATGAGGGGGAAAGGCAAGCTCAACCATGTTGGATGATCCATGACAATATAATTTATCTCAGATGTAAGAAAACATAACCCATTATGTTGTCTTCCTTGTCCAACGTCAACTCTTTAGCATGTCATATTTTAATGAGTGCTCACAATCATAAAAGATGTCCAAGATAGTATATTTATATGTGAAGACCTCTCTTTCTTTATTACTTACTATTAATTGAAACGATGACCAAAACTATGTTTGTCAACTCTCAACAACTTTTATTCATCATACTTTTTCTATGTGAGATCATTACTATCCATAACATCCATATGATCTCTTTGTTTCTTTTTATTTATTTCTCTTTTATTTTATTCCCTCAAGATCATGGTGAAATAATCAAGCCCTTGACTCAACACTAATCTTTCTTATATATAGCTCACAGACTCGATTACATAGAAGGATCATAAAGCAAAACTCACAACTAGATCATACTAAGAACTTTTATTCTACTAGATCAAAATATTATCAAAAGGATCAAACTAGGAAAAATGGTAAAGATAAAAGTGATGGTGATACGATACCGGGGCACTCCCCCAAGCTTGTCAGTTGCCAAGGGGAGTGCCCATACCCATGTGATTATGTCTCCTTTGTTGGTGGAGAAGAAGGTGGGGATGATGGGTAGTCGCACATTGAGCATAGGAGGTCTTCCAACTTGCGGATAATGCCCTTGAGTGCGATGATATGCTCCTTCAACAAAATATTTTCATTTGTGAGATACTTGTTTTGTATATGAGCTAGCTCAATCATCTTGAAAGCTTCGATTTCAATTGGGGTAAGAAGATTGTGATCAAGTTGAAGGATGTCTTCTGTTGCCAGAACTTGGTCCTCCGTGGCCTTCTTGATCCTTTCATCTTTGTTGATCTCCATGGGTTCTTCTCTCTTTAGCTCTATCTTCATTAGCCAAGCGTCATTTCCCTCATTGTTGGAGGAGGAGGGAGACAACATGATGCTTAGCTTTGACAACCCTGGCAGAAAATAGCTCGAAACAAGAACAAGAGATTTTTGCGTGATACGAGAGTCAAAACCCCCGGGAGATTATATAATGAATTTTTACCGACCAAAATACGTGTCGTGTAAGAAAACGGAGTTTGGAGAGCGCATGAGGTGCCCACGAGGTAGGGGGGCGCGCCCGCCACCCTCGTGGAGGCCTCGTGTCCTTCCCGGACTGCTTCTTATTTTTCTATTTTTCTAAATATTCCAAAACGGAGAAATATTGCCTTAAAAACTGTTTTGGAGTCGGTTTACTTACCGTACCACATACCTATTCCTTTTCGAAGTCTGAAACGTTCCGGAAAGTGTCCCTTATGTATTCCTCCGGGGTTACGGTTTCAATAACATTGGTTTCAACATTTATGGGATTACCTGAGATATAATGTGTGATTCTTTGACCGTTCACCACCTTCGGATTTGTGACTTCGAAGTTGTTGATTTTTATGGCACCGGAACGATAGACCTCCTCGATAACGTAAGGACCTTCCCATTTAGAGAGAAGTTTTCCTGCAAAAAAATCTTAAACGAGAGTTGTATAGCAATACATAATCACCTACATCAAACTCACACTTTTGTATCCTTTTATCATGCCATCTTTTAACTTTTTCTTTAAACAACTTGGCATTTTCGTAGGCTTGGGTTCTCCATTCATCGAGTGAGCTAATATCAAATAACCTCTTCTCACTGGCAAGTTTAAAATCATAATTGAGCTCTTTAATAGCCCAATATGCCTTGTGTTCTAGTTCGAGAGGAAAGTGACATGCTTTTCCATAAACCATTTTATACGGAGACATACCCATAGGATTTTTATATGCAGTTCTATAGGCCCATAATGCATCATCAAGTTTCTTGGACCAATTCTTTCTAGATCTTTTAATAGTATTTTGAAAAATTAATTTTAGTTCTCTATTACTCAATTCTACTTGACCACTAGACTGAGGGTGATAAGGAGATGCAATTCTATGATTAAACATCATACTTAGCAAGCATTTTACGGAAAGCACCATGAATAAAATGTGAACCACCATCAGTCATTAAATATCTAGGGACTCCAAATCTTGGAAAAAAAAACTTCTTTAAGCATTTTAATATAAGTGTTATGATCATCACTACTAGTTGGAATAGCTTCTACCCACTTAGTAACGTAATCAACAGCAACTAAAATATGTGTATATCCATTAGAGGCAGGAAAAGGTCCCATATAGTCAAAGCTCCAAACATCAAATGGTTCAATAACGAGTGAATAGTTCATAGGCATTTCTTGACGTCTACTAATATTACCAATTCTTTGATATTCATCACAAGACAAGACAAACTTACGGGCATCCTTGAAGAGAGTAGGCCAATAAAAAACAGATTGCAATACCTTATGTGCAGTTCTTTCTCCAACATGGTGTCCTCCATAAGCTTCAGAGTGACACTTGCGTAGGATCTGTTCTTATTCATGCTCAGGTACACAACGTCTAATAACACCATCTAGTCCTTCTTTATAGAGATGTGGGTCATCCCAAAAGTAATGCCTCATATCATAGAAAACCTTTTTCTTTTGCTGGTATGTGAAACTAGGTGGTATGAACTTAGAAACAATATAATTAGCATAATCAGCATACCATGGAGCACTATGAGAAGCTTTTATGACATTTAATTGCTCATCAGGAAAGCTATCATCAATAGGTAGTGGGTCATCAAGCACATTTTCTAACCTAGACAAGTTGTCTGCAACAAGGTTCTCAGCTCCCTTTCTATCAACAATATGTAAGTCAAATTCTTGTAGCAAGAGAACCCATCTAATAAGTCTAGGTTTAGCATCTTTCTTTTCCATAAGATATTTAATAGCAGCATGATCAGTGTGAATAGTTACTTTAGAATCAACAATATAAGGTCTGAACTTATCACAAGCAAATACAACTGCTAACAACTCTTTTTCAGTAGTAGCATAATTTCTTTGAGCATTCTCTAGGGTTTTACTAGCATATTGAATAACGTTTAATTTCTTATAAACTCTTTTCCCTAGAACAGCACCTACAACATAATCACTAGCATCACACATAATTTCAAAGGGTAAATTCCAATCAGGTGGCTGAACAATAGGTGCAGAGATCAATGCTTTCTTAAGTATTTCAAATGCTTCTACACAATCATCATCAAAGACAAATGGTATATATTTTTGTAATAAATTAGTCAGAGGCCAAGAAACTTTTGAGAAGTCCTTAATGAACCTCCTATAAAACCCGGTGTGACCAAGGAAACTTCTTATACATTTGATGTCCTTGGGGCATGGCATCTTTTCAATAGCATCAACCTTGGCTTTATTAACTTCAATACCTCTTTCAGAAACTTTATGCCCCAAGACAATACCTTCATTAACCATAAAGTGGCACTTTTTCCAATTCATGACAAGATTAGTTTCTTCACATCTCTGCAAAACTCGATCAAGGTTGCTCAAGCAATCATCAAAAGAAGATCCATAGACGGAGAAATCGTCCATGAAAACCTCACAAATCTTTTCACAAAAGTCAGAGAATATAGCCATCATGCATCTTTGAGAGGTAGCAGGTGCATTACATAAACCAAAAGGCATATGTCTATAAGCAAAAGTACCAAAAGGGCAAGTAAAAGTAGTCTTTGATTGATCCTTGGCTGACACAGGTATTTGAGAGAAACCATAATAACCATCTAGAAAGCAAAAATGTGTATGTTTTGATAATCTTTCTAGCATTTGATCCATAAAAGGTAAGGTGTAACACCCACGATGCGGCTTTATCTCCCACGTGTCGAAGCACGACTTAGAGGCATAACCGCATTGTAAGCAATGTCGCAAGTGGGGTAATCTTCACACAACCCATGTACTGAATAAGGAAAGACATACATAGTTGGCTTACACTCGCCACGTCACACAATAACATAAATATCATTACATTCATCCAATTACAATCAAGGTCCGACTACGGAACCAAAATAAAGAACAACCCCAAATTCAACAAAGTCCTCGATCGCCCCGACTGGGCTCCACTACTGACCAACTGGAAAGGAAACATCACAACGAACAAGGTCTTCATCGAGCTCCTCCTTGAGATCGGTTGCGTCACCTGCACGATATCATCGGCACCCGCAAGCTGGTTTTGGAAGTATCTGTGAGTCACGGGGACTCAGCAATCTCACACCCTCGCGATCAAGACTATTTAAGCTTATGGGTAGGTAAAAGGTATGTCAGGTGGAGCTGCAGCAAGCACTAGCATATATGGTGGCTAACATACGCAAAAGAGAGCGAGAAGAGAAGGCAAAGCACGTTCGAGAATCTATGATCAAGAAGTGATCCAAGACTACTTACGTTCAAGCATAACTCCAACACCGTGTTCACTTCCCAGACTCCACCGAGAAGAGACCATCATGGCTACACACGCGGTTGATGCATTTTAATTAAATTAAGTGTTGAGTTTTCTACAACCGGACATTAACAAATTCTCATCTGCCCATAACCGCGGTCACGACTTTTGAAAGTTCTAACCCTGCAGGGGTGTCCCAACTTAGCCCTTCACAAGCTCTCATGGTCAACGAAGGATATTCCTTCTCCCAGGAAGACCCGATCAGGCTTGGAATCCCGGTTACAAGACATCTCGACAATGGTAAAATTAACCAGCAAAGCCACCCGAATCTGCCGACAAATCCCGATAGGAGCTGCACATATCTCGTTCTCAGGGCACACCGAATGACCTCTACATATAGCTAAAACCAGCCCTCAAGTTTCCCCGAGGTGGCGCTGCAAGTGACTCTGTTTCGTACCAACACTTAGAGAAGCACTGTCCCCAGGGGGGGCTAAATAAAGATGACCCTTGAGTCTGCAGAACCCAAGGGAAGGTGGTAGGTTGTTAGTGAAAATGGTAAGACCAAGGTTGGGCCTTGCTGGAGGAGTTTTATTCAAGGCGAACTGTCAAGGGGTTCCCATTATAACGCGACCGTGTAAGGAACGCAAAATCAAGGAACATAACACCGGTATGACGGAAACTAGGGTGAAAAGAGTGGAACAAAACACCAGGCATAAGGCCGAGCCTTCCACCCTTTTCCAAGTATATAGATGCATTAATGAAATAAGAGATATTGTGATATCCCAACAAAATATCCATGTTCCAACAAGGAACAAACTCCAATCTTCACCTGCAACTAGCAACGCTATAAGAGGGGCTGAGCAAACTGGTAACATAGCCAAACAACGGTTTGCTAGGACAAGGTGGGTTAGAGGCTTGACATGGCAATATTGTAGGCATGATAAAGCATGTGGTAGGTATCGCAGCATAGGCATAGCAAAAGAGCGAGCATCTAGCAAGCAAAGATAGAAGTGATTTCGAGGGTATGGTCATCTTGCCTGCAAAGTTCTTCGACAAGACGAAAGCTTGATCCTCGTAAACGTACTCAACGAGTACCTCGAACTCGCTCCCGATTCTACCCAAAGAAAGAACACAAGCAAAGGGAGACACAATCAACCACGAGCAATGCACAAGCAACATGATGCAAAACATGACATGATATGCGGGATGTGATATGCAATGCATATGCATTCTTCGGAAAGGAAATATTGAACCTGGCCTCAACTTGGAAATCCAAGAATGCCACTGGAAAGAGGAGTTGATTTCGGTCGAAATCGATATAAAGAGCACCGGAATCGGATGCACGATTTGCAAATGGCAAGCAAAACAAATATGGCACAAGCTGCGAATAACAGCACGAGGCCGTCCAAATGCATCAAGAACAACAAGCTACCACACTCTAGCATAGCAACAAAATACATGGCAGGGATCCACTCAAGATGCTTGACAAAATATGAACACTGAGCTATGGCTAATTCACTCAATAGCAGGTTCAAACAAGCATGGCAAAAGTGCAAAAGATAAAATGTTACAGACTTAGTGAAATAAACAACATGCCAGGAATTTAACATCAGGAAGCAATGTTTAGAGCAAGATACAACATGCTACAGGAACATATCATGGCAAAGAAAGGCATGGAATGAAGCTACTCAAAGCATACAACAAAAGTCCCTTACTGACCATAAGCCAAAAGGGATCAGAAAATACAATGGCAACCATGTGAACATAGCAACTTTCGTTAATAGATTCAGACTTAGCAGAAAAACTGGAACATGGCAAAACAGATTCACGTAGGCATGTTTACGAGCTCGATGCACTCACCACAAGGCATTGCATGACCAACTAAGCATATACCCAGCAAGTAGACATGGCATAGAAGCTAAACATGGCAAGAACAACATCATAGCATGCATGGATCGACTATAACAACCTCGGCAAAATTGCTTAACATGTAAACAATCTGCCAGGAACATTTTATAGCAAAAGTAGAGCTTGACTGAGTCAAGCTAGGGTGCTCCATAATTGCAAACAAAGACATGGATGGATAGAGCACACCAATATCTACAAAACATCCTTACTGATCATGCTGAAAAGAGGCATAGATCACTCGGTAGCAACATGAACACATGGCATAAAAATGTTAACAGGGAAGAGACTTAGAATATTTCTAAGTCCCTGAAAACAACAACATTACGAGGGCTACTTTGCATGCTTGTGCTAGTCACCACAGAGATCACAAAAATACATGGCATACACCCCTGTAAAGATGGCATGACATACTTCAAAACATATGTAGAGCTCAAGTTCATAGGAGGCACACATCAATCATGGCAAAAATGACAAATGTCCAATTACTGATATGAAACTGAAACTAACAGAAACTAGCAATCTTCCAACAGCATTTAGGGCATCAAGACGAGCTCAAATGAACATGATGCAATGAGATGAAATGATGTACTCGTCGAGACGAACATTTCGATATGCTACACGCCCAAAACGGAGCCACGGTTGCAGAGATATGATGCGATGAAATATGCAAAAAAACTAGGGTTAGGGAAAAATTAGGTCAACCCTTAGATCCAGATCCAGATCCAGCACGCGAACCGAGGAGATCGCCGGAGTTCACTGTTTGCCGGAGTTCGAGGTCGAGGCGGCCAGAGTTCATGCCGGAGCTCTTCGGGGCGGCGAGGCGCGGGCCGAACGGCGAGGTGGGGCGGCATGGCGCAGGCCGGTCGCGGTGGTTAAGGCGGAGGGCGGTGCGGTCCCTGGAGCGGGGCGGTCGCCGGCGCGGGGCGATCGCCGGCGATGG
>NC_041382.1:511072385-511090044 GCF_002162155.2 Triticum dicoccoides | reverse complement strand
GCTCGCCGGCGCGGGAAGGAGACGGGGCGGCGCGGCTCCCAGGCGGCGGGGCGTGCCGAACGGGCTCGGGGGCCCGGTTCGGGCTCCGGCGGTCCGCGCGGTCGGTGAAGGCGGTGGCGACAGGTGGCGGATCCCGATTGGCGGCGGCGATGTGTCCGGCGGCAGTCGGACGTGTCCGGCCGCGCGGAGGGGAAGAGGACTAGGTCTAGGGTTGCAAATGACACGAAATTTCGGGGGAGTGGCTATATTTATAGGTAGAGGGAGCTAGGAGGCTCCAAATTGAGCACGGTTTGCGGCCACGCGATAATGATCGAACGGCCTAGATGATGGAGGAGGTTTAGGTGGGTTTTGGGCCACTTTGGAGAGGTGTTGGGCTGCAACACACATGAGGCCTTCTCGGTCCCTCGGTTAACTGCTGGAGTATCAAACGTAGTCCAAATGGTACGAAACTTGACAGGCGGTCTACCGGTAGTAAACCAAGGCCGCTTGGCTAGTCTCGGTCCATTCCGAGAATGTTTAACACCCGCACACGAAAAGAGGTAGAAAGGGACACCGGGTGACATAGGAGCGCCGGATTGCAAAACGGACAACGGGGAAAATGCTCGGATGCATGAGACGAACATGTATGCAAATGCGATTCACATGATGACATGATATGAAATGCATGACATGCAAGAAAATGACAAGGCAACAACAGCGAATAATTGGAAGACACCTGGCACATCGGTCTCGGGGCATCACATAAGGGTAATGATCCTTTTTAGTGGCCTTATTTAATTTGTGGAAATCAATTACCATCCTATAACCTGTAATAATTCTTTGAGGAATCAATTCATCTTTATCATTAGGAACGATAGTAAAACCTCCCTTCTTAGGGACACAATGGACATGACTTACCCACTGACTATCAGCAACGGGATAGATTATACCTGCCTCAAGGAGCTTTAACATTTCCTTTCTTACCACTTCTTTCATTTTAGGATTCAGCCGTCGTTGGTGATCATGAACTGGTTTAGCGTCTTCTTCCAAATTTATTTTATGTTGACATAGAGTGGGACTAATGCCCTTAAGATCATCAAGAGTATATCCAATAGCAGCACGGTGCTTCTTCAGAGTTTTCAATAATCTCTCTTCCTCATGCTCTGAAAGGTTAGCACTAATAATAACATGATATATCTTTTTGTCATCAAGATAAGCATATTTAAGAGTATCAGGCAACGGTTTGAGCTCAAACATGGGATCACCCTTGGGTAGAGGGGGATACCCTAGCATTTCCACAAGCAAATTGTTTTTCAGAATAGGTTCCTATTTAAAGAATACTTCATCTATTTCCCTTCTTTCATTCATAAACATGTCATTTTCATGGTCTAGCAAATATTGTTCTAAAGGATCACTAGGAGGTACGACAATAGAAGCAAGACCAATAATTTCATCCTTACTAGGTAATTCTTCTTCATGGTGTTGTCTACTAAATTTAGAGAAATTAAATTCATGAGACATATCATCTAAACCAATAGTAACAACATCCTTTTTGCAATCTATCTTAGCATTAACAGTGTTTAAGAAGGGTCTTCCAAATATTATGGGACAAAAGCTATCTTGTGGGGAACTTAGAACAAGATAATTAGCAGGATATTTAGTTTTCCCACACAAGACTTCAACATCTCTAACAATTCCCATTGGTGAAATAGTATCTCTATTGGCAAGTTTAATTGTGACATCAATATCTTCTATCTCAGCAGGTTATCATGCATAATTTCTTTGTATAAGTCGTAAGTTATTGCACTAGCACTAGCACCCATATCACATAAGCCATGATAACGATGATCTCGTATTTGAACAGAAATAATAGGCATGCCTACCACAGGTCTATTTTAATCTTTAGCACAAGGTTTAGCAGTTCTAGCAGTCTCATCAAGGAAATGGATAACATGCCCATCAATATTATCAGACAAGAGATCTTTAACAATAGCAATACCAGGTTCTACTTGAATTTTCTCAGAAGGTGTATAAGTTTTAATATTGCTTTTACGAACCACAATTGAAGCTTTAGCATGATCCTTTATCCTAACAGGGAAAGGTGGTTTCTCAACATAAGAAGTAGAAACAATAGGATCATTATAAGTGATAGTCTTTTCTTCAACTTTAATAGGTGCAGCTACTTTTAGTTCTATGGGAGGATGATATTTAAACCACTTCTCCTTGGGGAGATCAACATAAGTAGCAAAAGATTCACAGAAAGAAGCTACTATCTTAGAGTCAAGTTCATATTTAGTGTTAAATTTACGGAAAACATCGGTATCCATAAAAGATGTAAGACAATCAAACTTAGGTGTTATACCTGACTTCTTACCTTCGTCGAGGTCCCAATCTTTAGAGTTGCGTTTAATTCTTTCCAATAAATCCCATTTGAATTCAATAGTCTTCATCATAAATGAGCCAGCACAAGAAGTATCGAGCATGGTGCGATTGTCATCAGAAAGCCGAGCATATAAATTTTGAACAATTATTTCTCTTGAGAGCTCATGATTGGGGCATGAATATAACATTGATTTAAGCCTCCCCCAAGCTTGAGCGATGCTTTCTCCTTCGCGAGGCCAAAAATTATATATATAATTGCCATCATGATGAACAAGATGCATAGGATAAAACTTCTGATGAAATTCCAATTTCAATCGTTTGTAGTTCCATGACCCCGTATCATCACATAGCCTATACCATGTCAATGCATCTTCCTTCAAAGATAAAGGGAAGACCTTCTTCTTAACAACATCTCCGGGTACACCTGCAAGCTTAAATAATCCACAAACTTCATCCACATATATTAGGTGCTCATCAGGATGCATTGTTCCGTCTCCTGCAAAAGGATTAGCTAGCAGTTTTTCTATCATACCCGAAGGAATTTCAAAGCAAACATTTTCATTTTTAGTAGGTTCAGTAGGTTGAGGAGCAACTCTTTGCTCTACTGGTTGGGGTGAAGATACCCCAAACAAGCTCCTCACAGGATTACTTTCCATAGTAACAAGTGACAGTAAATTTCAGCACACTATATAAATTTTCCTTACCAAATTCCACCTACCAAAGGCGCTTCACTCCCCGGCAACGGCGCCAGAAAAGAGTCTTGATGACCCACAAGTATAGGGGATCTATCATAGTCCTTTCGACAAGTAAGAGTGTCGAACCCAACGAGGAGCAGAAGGAAATGATAAGCGGTTTCCAGCAAGGTATTCTCTGCAAGTACTGAAATAAGTGGTAACAGATAGTTTTGTTATAGGATAATTTGTAACGAGCAACAAGTAAGAAAAGTAAATAAAGTGTAGCAAGGTGGCCCAATCCTTTTTGTAGCGAAGGACAAGCCTGGACAAACTCTTATATAGAGAAAAGCGCTCCTGAGGACACATGGGAATATCGTCAAGCTAGTTTTCATCACATTCATATGATTCACATTCGGTACTTTGATAATTTGGTATGTGGGTGGACCGGTGCTTGGGTACTGTCCTTACTTGGACAAGCATCCCACTTATGATTAACCTCTATTGCAAGCATCCTCAACTACAACAAAAGTATTAAGGTAAACCTAACCATAGCATGAGACATATGGATCCAAATCAGCCCCTTACGAAGCAACGCACAAACTAGGGTTTAAGCTTTTGTCACTCTAGCAACCCATCATCTACTTATTACTTCCCAATGCCTTCCTCTAGGCCCAAATAATTGTGAAGTGTTATGTAGTCAACGTTCACATAACACCACTAGAGGAGAGACAACATACATCTCATCAAAATATCGAACGAATACCAAATTCATATGACTACTAATAGCAAGACTTCTCCCATGTCCTTAGGAACAAACGTAACTACTCACAAAGCATAATCATGTTCATAATCAGAGGGGTATTAATATGCATATAGGATCTGAACATATGATTTTCCACCAAATAAACCAACTAGCATCAACTACAAGGAGTAATTAACACTACTAGCAACCTACTAGTACCAATCCCGGACTTGGAGACAAGAATTGGATACATGAGATGAACTAGGGTTTTGAGAGGAGATGGTGCTGGTGAAGATGTTGATGGAGATTACCCTCTCCCAATGAGAGGAGCGTTGGTGATGACGATGGCGATGATTCCCCCCTCCCAGAGGGAAGTTTCCCTGGCAGAATAGCTCTGCCGGAGCCCTAGATTGGATCTGCCAAGGTTTCGCCTCGTGGCGGCGGAGTTTCGTCCAAGGAGATGGCTTATGATTTTCTTCTCATTGAAAGACTCCATATAGCAGAAGATGGCCATCAGAGGGCCACCAGGGGGCCCACGAGGTAGGGGGCGCGCCCAGGGGGGTAGGGCACGCCCCTCACCCTCGTGGGTAGGGTGTGGCCCCTGGTGAACTTCTTGCGCTCAATATTTTTTTATATATTCTGAAAACGTCTTCCTTGATGTTTCAGGACTTTTGGAGCTGTGCAGAATAGGTCTCTAATATTTGCTCCTTTTCCAGCCGAGAATCCCAGCTGCCGGCATTCTCCCTCTTTATGTAAACCTTGTAAAATAAGAGAGAATAAGCATAAATATTGTGACATAATGTGTAATAACAGCCCCTAATGCAATAAATATCGATATAAAAGCATAATGCAAAATGGACGTATCAATAGCCTGGCCGGCGGTGGGGTAGCACTTCGCATCGATGCATGCTAAGTAGAGCCGCTATCCACCGGAGGCCGGACCAGGCGGTCCCGGCGACTCTGGAGGAAGAAGATGAGAGATTGAAGGTGCATGCCAACCAAGTTGACAACGCCCTGCGTAGGCTTCGACCTATTGGCCCACATGTCAGCCTGCAAAAATGTGGCATATATTTAACCCATGTTTTCTAGAATGTACAGTCCATTTGCTGGGCTGGGTGAACAAATAATTTCGCGTCAATGTGACCCATTTATATTATCTAAGAAATCCTAGCCCATTTGCACTTCCTTCAAATACACGAATTAGCTGGGCTCGTTATATATAATGTTATGTTAGAAGGAGCAATTAATATCAAAAATAAACTAGAGAGGCACATTGTTTATATACATAATTAAAAAATTAGCGAGTTATTTCTCAAAATAAAAATGAGCACGTTATTATTACATTGGTCCTTAAAATCTTCGCAAGCTTTTGTACGGAATCACCAGGATTTTCCTTGCCTGTGAGTCAAAAACAACCAGGATTTTCCTTGCCAACTTCTGTTAAACATTTACTTTTATAAGTTAATAACACGTGGGATGTTTTTATAATGTATATATAAGTCTCTATAAAATATACGATAATAGTAATAATATAAATATATATAATGTGGTTAAAAAATACATTGGGCTGCCGATCTTTAAGAAAAAGCCCATAGGCCGGTATGGACCTCAAAAAATAAGTTGAAACCACTGTCACCGTATGTCGTGGGCTACGCGTGTTAAAATACAAAACCTAGGCCTAGCTAATACTTGTTCGCCCTCTGGAAAAAAATGATACCAGATCCCCGAGCGAACTGGATTATAGAGGGGGCCGGCGGCACGACTGAAGAAGCACATCAGGAGCGATTTTTTTCTTTAGTGGATGGCTCTCGATGGCGTTTTTTTTTACTTTCCTCTACACCATACAACTTTTATTTTTAGCCTCCCAGTCCGTGGTGGACCAGCAACCCATTTGCTGGACGGGCCAACCTAGAGAAACCAACACTCGATTTTTCATCAAGCCCCCAAAACAACGCAGTACTATGTTTGTTTTGAGGCCGAAAACATTATGGCAGGGGTTGAGTGGGGGAGGGGGCAAGATAGAGAAAAAGTTTAAAAAGAGCTGATGTGCCGTTGCTACCCTAACAAAGTAGGTGCAATTCTTCTCGAGAAGAAGGTGTTCCGTTGACACCCACACGTCACATACCCCCACAGTAGGCATACCAACAAGTTCACACCCAAGCACTACAGAAAAGGTAAACATTCGTATCAAACTCATGTTCACAGGACACGTTCATATTCATAGCCAACATTCACTATCAACAACTCAAAAAGATTCATATATACACAAGTTCAACATGTCTATGGATCCAAATCATTGATAGATCACACAACAATATTCATAGATAATTCACAAAAAGATTCAGATATACACCTGTTCAGTATGTTTATGCATCCAAATGATTGAGATCACAACCAATATGATCCATGGATGAACTTTAATTGACTAGGGTACAGACTGGTAAATGGTGTTTAGTCGGAGGTACTTCTTGCTAAAATTAATGCTTGTATGAGTAAACTTTCGAGTACATAAGAGGCAGCACAGACAATCTGGACTTTGCTTGTAGGTTTATCCTCAAATAGTGGCCTCGTGCCGAGGGAGGTTTGAGCAACTTGGCCACTACTTTCATCCAACTAGTTTACTGGCTCATCTTGGTCCTGTAGCTTGCCAAAATTCTACATTGCAGACTGGTAAATGGTGTTCAGTCGGAGGTACTTCTTGCTAAAAGTAATGCTTGTACGAGTAAACTTTCGAGTACGTAAGAGGTAGCACAGACAATCTGAACTTTGCTTTTAGGTTTATCCTCAAATAGCGGCCTTGTGCCGAGGGAGGTTTGAGCAACTTGGCCACTAATTTCATCCAACTAGTTTACTGGCTCATCTTGGTCCTGTAGCTCGACAAAATTCTACATTGCAGACGAGAAAGGAGGCGGTTGAGAAAATGAACCACCCAATTTTTTTGTGTAGTTCAACTGAAATGGAGCATCCCTGGCATGTAGACTGATTAAGTGCCAGATGAATATACGCGTCAACCAACTTGTCTGGAATCTTTAGACTCCATGCCATACAGTTCGCTATCATATCTGTCGATAACCAAAAGGCACAAGTTGGGACCAAAGACTGGACTATGTTTTTCTGGGCTATGTGCCAAGCAATATTTTTAGCGTTCACTCTCCTAATACTTGGAGTTTGACAAGTGGTTGACGCCAGTTGATACTCGAATGAATATAGTCACTTCTTGTCAACATCGATGCTTGTCCGAGTGAAATTTTGAGTACATAGCAGCAGCATAAGTATCTGTCCATCTGATCTTTTTGTGCAGTTCTACTGAAATCACCCAATGCAATGATTAGCCTGCGAGTTCAGGCTCCAAGTTACTCCTTTTATAAAATCAGCAAACAGTAGCACAATACCAAATTACCAATACATGACAAGCACAATAATCAGGATAAAGACCAGTACCAACCTGTGTGAGGTAGCATATCAATTACTTTTTCCTTTGACTGGAAGCCGAGATAAGCGAAGTGACTGACAACAAAGGAAGAAAGCAGGCCCAGATTAGCGACTGACAGGAAAGGACGGAAGCTATCGAGGCAATGAAGAATGCAAAGTTTTTGTGCAGTTCCACCAAAATCGAGCATCCCTGCTGGCACATATATTGAGAGAGTGAGATTACTGTAATAGTGGGACTAGTTGATGAAACATACACTAACAAATAGAAGCACCCTCATTATGTTAATGGGTAAAGTTAGCAACATAGTAGTCTTGCTTAAAGAGAGGTATTAGTTTATTTAATCAGTGCCAATTAGCTCAACACTCAAAGCATTGCCATGTATCATAGGTTGCAAAACTTTAACATGCAAAGATAAAGGAGTTTCTCATGACAGTAGCATGATACAAATAGAGATGACAGCAAACTAATATGGATGAAGGCCTTAGGCCTGTACCACCCTGAGGAAAAAAGCTTATTCATGTAGTCCCAAAGAGATGATAAAGCACTCACTGGAATCACTCAATATTATATATTTTTGTGCACTTCAAATGTATGGTTTAAATCACTCTTGTTTACGAGTGCTGAGATTATATCGAAAGATTATCAAGAACTCCCAGCAGAATTAAAGCACAGGCTGGGATACAGTTCATTGTGTTGTCTTGTGTAGTTCCACCAAAATGTATGATTGGCACTACATGATCCCTATTTGCATAAGTAGGAACAAGGTGAAACCTTCATTAGCTTAGTGAGAAAGGATAGAAAGACATTAGCATATTACTCTAACAGTAGCATCAAATTCATGATGGACAATATGCAAAACATTGGCTCATTGAACCAATGGCAATAAATTGGCATGCAAAACAATAGCACTATTATGTCATGACACTAATAATATTCCCTCCCTGCTCCACCACATGATTCACCTCCATAGACAAACATACACACGTACATGATTCAGCATAGGGTGCTACTAAAGATTTGTTTAACTCCGACAAGAAAATTAGGCAGCAATAAATTAGTGGTACTTAAGTACTCCTAATTAATTAAGTGAGACAACAGAAGTGGAAGGGCTCCCTGGAGGATCATCTCACATGTAAGGTAGTCGTTGCCGGAGCCCTTGAATGGCCTCGACTGAGGCCTCTGGCTTCAGCAAGATCGCCTTGGCACTATTTATTCTTCTTCTTATTCTTCCTCTTCATGCTCTGTTTCTCATTCTCCTCACCAGTTGGTGAAACCAAGTACATGATTGGCCTTCTATTTCAGATTTGGTTTTGTCGGTGAGGGAGTACAAGTGTACTAGTAAAAAATAGCATTATTTTCTCATGGCAGTCACAAAATAGAGATGAACACATGCATTAAATATCATTCTTACCTAAAGGAATGTTATGGTGCCAATATGGATGATGAGGATTGGAACACAGATCTCCCTTTGTGAAGTTCCACCGAAATGAACCAACTGTTCCATTCTGACATTCCAGTTAAACAACACAAAAGTCACTGCTTTTAAGAGGACCTTTTAAGAAGAGTTTTGTGCAGTGCACCAAAAGGTCACAACAGCAACCAGGTGAAATGGATATCCCTGTTTACACAAAAAGCTACAGAGGAAACAGTGAGAGTCTCAAACAATTACATGCAAAAACATTTGGCTAAACTTGTCATGGCTTATAACAGTGGCATGGCTTCATTTTTACCAGGGGCATTAGATTAAGAACAACTAAATATTTGGTATAAGGGCATGGGACAGTGGGTGCACCAGCAGTCCAGCACCATGTACCTAAACAGGGGCATAAAGTGGTGATTCATAGTTTGTTTCCCCGAGAAAAAAACATCCAAGAAACATATTTGGGTTGGTCCCATTTTTTCACTCTAGCCACCTACTCCTATGTGTGGATAGCAAATCTAGTCCTGGTCATACCACTGTGTTCAGCGTACCCCTATATTTCCCTTTTCGACCAAGAGACCGGTTGGATGACTAGTCTGTACTACTTTCACCCCCTTTCCTTCCTGTTTGTACCCAGTCCGATGTACTATGTTTGGTTCTAGGCCTAGTATTGCCATATTTTGCCCCACATTTTTGCCAACCTTGCCTAAGTTTTTTTTGAACCAAGTACAAGATTCGACTCCATGAAGTTTACCTCTAACAATAGAAGAAAAAAATAGGTGACATTGGACCATCCGATCGAGAGGGGCTGAGAGGTAGAAAATGATGCACATGCAGTGATGTAGCGAGCTGGGGAAGTAGAGCTAAGGCGGTTTTGAAGGAAGGTATACCTGAAGGTCATCGGGATGTGGATAGGCGGGAGGCCGGATCCTCCCACACTAGGGCAACGACGAAGGGATTGGAGGACCTCCCGCACCGGTGCTCGGCCAGAGATAATGGTGCGGCCGGCAGTGGGTCTCCTCCCTCGCTGTCGACGACGGCCTAAACGCTGCCCCTCCTCCCCTTCACCGGCAGAGGGGCATACGTCTGGATCTGTAACCAGTGGTGAGGAAGAAAGACAGTGTTTTTTGAAGGGAGAAAGACAGTGTTACCACCCCTATCTTGTTTAGATCTGGAGAGGATAAGAGTGTGTGAATAGAGCAACCCTAGCAAGCAAGCGCGGAGGCTCTGGCCTATATATATGTAGTGGGGTAGTTTTCCTTTTTCACTCCATCAAAACAATCATTTAAAATTGTGTACTACATGCCTGCAGGTCGCCGTTTTTTAGTTGTTGATTGTTTTTTGAGATAGCTACCCGCTTGTGCCAAGTGGTGTTACGGTGTGCCAGGTTACACTTTGTATCGTTCAAGTATGGTACAAGTCCCTCCATTAAATGAACAACCACCCCCTCGTAAAAATTGTGAACAAGCCCACGGCTAAAATTATCAGAAACGTGGGTTGCCCCAACATGCATTATTATTTATATTTTCTACTCCCTCCGTTCCTAAATATAAGTCTTTTTTATTAGCCACACCTTAGACAAGAATTTGTTTTATTAGCAGTGAACCCCACATGTCATAGACACAAAAAGTGTGGCAAGATTCCCTTAGGCAAGCCAAAGTGTGTCTAACAATTTGAGCAACTCAAGCTAGGCAAGTGTGGCAAGTGTGGGAAAATAATGTGGCAACATAAGACAAACATAGTCACAATCCAAACAGCCCCGTAATTTTTTGTGACATGCATGAAAATTTGGTTAGTTAATTTTATAGTCAAAATTTGGCAAGGTGCATCAAATCAACACATGCAAGTATCAAAAGGGAAGTCACGGCATGCATGCATGCATTGTACTCCCTCCGTTTCCAAATATAAGTCTTTTTAGAGATTGCAACAAGTGACTACATACGAAGCAAAATATGTCTACATACATCCATATGTAGTAGTCCATTTGAAATGTGTAAAAAGACTCATATCGAGTGAAGTGCTTTGATGTGTCACGTCAACTCGTACAAGACCGAGAAGTTTGATTACTACAACACCCTCTCCCTCGCGGACTGAGCTCCGGTGCCTTAACTGCACCCGCCTTTGGCTGCATGACAGGTGGGCCAACCACATGTTGGGCCCACCTGTCATAGACGCAAAGGCAGGAGCAGTAAGTCAATGAAGCTGCATCCCTCCCTCGCGCATGAGCGTGGTAGCTGGCAGGACTAGTAGGAGTTTTCGCTACACGCTTCTTGACGGCGGCGAACTTGCGGATGGAATTGACCATCATGTCGTCCATGCGGGAGCCGAGCCAGCGTCAGCGAGGGCTACAACGCCGGTGGTCACCAGCACCATCTGGAAACGCTGCGCGGTGCGGGGCCGCATGCCGACGCCTTGGATGATTTGGCACAGCCGACTGCTGCTAGCGACCATCACCTCCATAGGTGCTTCTGGCTTCTGGTCACTTGGTCTTGGATTGGAGTGAGCAGTGTTGCGCAGAGACTAAAGAGTAGATGGATTGGAGTGGTGGGGCGCCTTTATATGAGAATCCAAACTCTGTTGCATTCACATCGTGCTAGCCCTATTCTGCTTCTCCAATTAATTCCCTCTGCATGTAGAGTAATTTGAGGATGCATCATTGACCGTTCAATGTCTCGGGAACCGCTACCCTCTCCTTCCTTGGCATTCAAGCACCTATGGAGGCGACTGCCGCTCGCGTCTATTGCGTGTCAGGAGACGTTCCTGTCGACGACGAGGTGCCTATGGTGACCTCATAAATTTCAAGATGATAGTACTAGTATACTCAATATTGTGCACTGCGACCAAGGCCGAGAGGAAACCGAGAGAACTATGTATTTATTTACGGCGTAGATTCACTCATTTTGCTCCATATGTACTCTGTCTCGGTGTAGTCTAGTCACTTGTTGAAATCTCTAGAAAGGCAAATTCTCCTTTCTGGTTTACAGGGCTATACTAGAACTAATATACATTTAGATACATCCCCTTTTATTCATTTTGATGACAAGTATTTCCGGACGGAGGGAGTACTACAATAGTGGGCTCACATAGAAATTTTGTCTCATGCAAGAGCCTGGCTATATGTGTGCTCCAAGGTTCGCAACTGCCATGTTCAAGTTGCACTTGGCTCTTCGCCTCTTCAAGAATACGAACAATGATGTTACTACTACTCCTTCTACAGTATCGAATCCACTGCTGCATGTCCGTCCACCACGAGCGGGAGGGATAGCTTGTTGTAGTACTATAAGCAAAAGCCTGTCCTCGTCTGCGAGCCACCACGCGCATGGGCAAGGGAGAAGGCATGTAGTAGTAAAATCAAGCTTCTTCTTGTTGTACGAGTTGACGCGACACATCATAGCACTGGCCCCACATGGTTTCCTCTAAACTTGGCTGAAAGACCCGCAGTGTACAATACTCCATTTGCTGTAACCTCTAACATTTACCCCACCACAAATTAAAATATATATTCCTGCCTTAACCAGATGAGCGTGCAAACTAGAATCACCAGGATGACAGGTAGGGCTAGAAGATTATTTTAATCAAAAAATATAACATGGAGCCGACCCCAACGATTTTAAGCTTACAGGCACGGTACATGCTATCCTAGACTACTCTACACATGAAACTGCCATATGAGCGTCCGGGCTGCACTTGGCTCTTCGCCTCTTCGGGAGTACTACACTACTACTGCAGTGGAGGAGTACTACAGTATGCTTCGGGCCATCTGACACCGATTGAACTACTGCATGTCCACCGCGTACGAGAGGGAGAGCGTGTAGCAAACGAAAGCTTCTCCTAGTCCTGTCAGCCACCACGCTCATGGGCAAGGGAGGGACGCGGCTTCATTGACTTACTGCTCCTGCCTTTGCGTCCATGATAGGTGGGCCCAACAGGTCGGTGGCCCACCTGTCATGCAGCCAATGGCAGGTGCGGTTAAGGCGAGAGTGCGTTGTAGTAATCAAACTTCTCGGTCTTGTACGAGTTGACGCGACACATCAAAGCACTACACTCGATATATTTCAATAATTTGCGTTTACCGATGCATTAATTACAATGCATGCATGCATGTCGCGACTCTCCTTTTGATACTTGCATGTGTTGATTTAATGCACCTTGAAGTAGTATGAATATGTGATGGTAAAGCTTTGTAATGCCCCGGCCCTAATAAAGCGAGAGATGGTTGTGCACGAGGAGGGCGAGATCATGCAGACGGAACAGGAACTGACGATGGAGCTCTCTATGGTCTCGATGGACCTCACCTTGCTCCACTGCCCCTTGTGCCTCCGCCCCTTCAAGCCTCCAGTGTATGAGGTTCGAATACACCTTGTCCGTTCGGCTGATCAAGCAAGGTGCAGGTTTCTTGGTTGATGTGTTGTTCGATTGATTTGTGCAGTGCAAGGGAGGGCACCTGGCTTGCGCGGACTGCCGCATCGAGCGCCCCGGGAACCAGCGGCAGTGCCAGAAGTGCGAGCGCGGCAGTGGCTTCGACGTGCGGAACACGTCGGTGGATGCCGTCCTCTCCTCGGTGAGGGTGGAGTGCCCGCACGAAGGCTATGTGATCTACGTCACTTACCACAAGCTCGCCGATCACCAAAGCGTGTGTCCGCTCGCGCCCTGCAAATGCCCCGTGCCCATTAGCGGCTACAAAGGCCTGCCGCCGGTGCTCTCCCACCACATTAGCACCATGCATCCCATGCCCGTGCACAGGATCCAGCATGGCAAGGTGCTCCAGCTGCAAGTGCCACTGTCGGAGCCACGACTCTTGCTGTTCGCGGAGGAGGATGGCCGCGCGTTTTTCTTAGTTGTCGGTGTGCTCGACATCGGTGTGCCTATCGCCGTGTCGGTTGTCTGCATCAGAGCAGGGGCATCCCCACTACCGCACTACGTGGCCAAGCTATGGGACCGCCGGGGAGCCCAAAGGTAGGACCGACGCCGTCAAGGTGGAAATGGAGGTGACAAGCAGCAGGGATCCCAGCGACGTCGCCGTGCAGGAGCTGACCTTCTTCATAGTTCCGCCCAAGCTACTGGCCGGGGCTAAGCTGGTGTCCCTCCACATTCAGATTGACAAGCTCACGTCCTAAATGATTCTACAGTGCCTTCTGTTTATCTTAGTAATATGCTAATATAGGGGTTAGCTCGGTCTACTTTAGCTTAAGAGATGGTGGGTTTTGGTGGCGATGCAGCAATTACCTCGACATCAGATCAGCAGTGAAAGTAATTTTGAACAGTCGAATGGATATTTTGTGTCTGTTGGATATAAAGATCCTTTGGGTAAGAAGTAACAACTTATATTTTTTTTCGAAACGAAACAACGATACTAGTATAATTTTTGTTGACATGCACTAATATTTTTGAAACGGACGTCGGGCTGTAGCTAGAAGGGCGGTTGGGACGCGACATCGGCCCATACCGCGGTGACCCCCGATTGGGACGCACCGACTATGGATTTTCTCCCTCGCCGATGTCGACCGCGTCTACGCAGAACATTGTTCCCTTCCCCCTGCCGCGGGATCAGGCCGGATATGTGACTAGCGGTGTGGCTACCGTCGTTCTATGCTTGTGAAGAGAGCAACCCAAGCAAGCAGGCTTGTAGCTTAGGCTTCTGCCAGTGTATATATAGTGGTTTTCTTTTTCTCTCCATATCAACCATTTTATATTGCATACGTGTCATTGAAGAGTGAAATGATGGTTGCTTCTTTCGACTAACTTACTGTGTGATTTGAAGTCCACTGACTGTATTTTTACAAATATATAGTGACATATAGTGTATTTATCTCGTTTGAAATTAAGCCATATTAATCGGAGAGGAGGCAGTATGGACTAGCATTACTTTGTTGTGTCCCGTCAACTTGCCGAACAAGGAGAAGCTTGCAGGACGGGAGAAGCTTGCATGCGGTGGCTCGCAGGACAAGGAGAAACTTTTGACTAATGCAAGCTCTCCTTCGCTCAGGTGGTGGATGTGCAACAGTTAATTCGGTGTCAGATTGCCAGAAGCATACAATGTACTAGTACTATTATTGTTGCACTTCCTGAAGAGGCAAACAACCAAGCACAAAGTTTACTAGTACTAGTACTACTACTATAGTCTATAGAGGTATGTACTATACTAGTACTAGGAACCGGATGGAGGAGCGTCTGCACTCTTATTATATTTTTAAAATGTGATAAAGCAATCTTCAACACATTTGGTTCTATTCGAGGGTTCTCGCATGTGATAATGGAAGTTGATTGCATGGAACACTCGCCACAATTCTCGCTTAATTCTGGCTCATATCCCGTTACAAATAGGAGCGCTCGGTAATATTTCCTCTTTTTTGTTATTCAGCATGTAAACAGGTCAGCAAACCTTGCGGCGTATCTTTGTGCGAACCGTGGTTGCTGCACTTTGAATGTGGCCGAGAGCTGGCTTGATGAAACACCTCGCTTCCTAATTCTTTTTTGCGGGGTACCTTGCTTCCTAGTGACCAATGTCTTGGCTGATCGTCCTAAGAATGCTTATATATGAATAAAGCTCTCTCATTTACCCGCAAAAAAGATTAATCGGAAGGAGGGAGTATGGACTAGCACTACTTGTTGGTGTGTCTCGTCAACTCACAGAACGAGGAGAAGCTTGCAAGACAAGGTGAAGCTCGCTTACGCCTTTTGACTAATGCAACATACCCTCGCCCAGGCGGTGGACATGCATCAGTTCATTCGGTGTCAGATTGCCAGAGGCATACACAGTATTACCGAACATGCGGAGTACCATCATTGTTCGACTTCACGAAGAGGCGAAGGGCCAAGCGCAATGTTTAGTAGTACGAGTACTACTACTACTAGAACCACATGGTGGAGCCTCTGTACTCTTATTTTTTTAATCTCTGATAAAGTACACATTTATTCCGGAGAAGGGCGGAAAATGGCAGCCCAACATGTAATGATGATATCGATCAACCATGCTCAAATATATCTTGGCCTCCGTACGAGCTCGTTTGTGTGTTCTCACTCCTCGTCTCTCTCAAGGAATGGCGGGTTGGCCATTTTGCCGTCAATTGAGATCGGTTTGGCCACACTCCGGTCCCACATGTCAGTGATATGCCAAGAGGAGGTGCGTTGACCGACTGGCTATACGCGTACTTGGTTTTGCACCTTCATACTACTCCTCCCTCCGTCACAGTTTACAGGGCACACTTCATTATGATGCATTTCTCTCAATGCATTTCCACCACCAGAGAGACTTTAGACATGTTTGGTTTAATGGTCAATTAATTAGGGTGTGGTAACCGCAATTTTCTCTCGATGTAGTACTACGGTGTGGAGTAAGTGCATGCATGTGTGTACCCGGGGTGGAAGCACTGCATGCATGTGTGTACGCATTATTTCCTCTAGTAATAGACGCCGTGCTATAACTACCAATGCTATTTTCAGGCCGATTGCTAGTGGCCTTGGCCCCATAGATTTTCTGTTTTTCTGAAGCGTGCTCTATAAACAGTGACGGACGGAGTAGTATGAGCGGATTCAAAGAAGAGCGTATTGATGGTTGCTTCTTCCAAGCAACTTACAGTGGGAAAGGTGGGGCTTATGATTTGACTGCTCATTACTCACTATTAATGCGGCGCAACGACCGGTCTGAGTCTCCCATGCGGCCGTGCACTACCCCCTCGGTTCTTAAATATACTCCTAAGTATTTGTCTTTCTAGAGATTTCAATGAGTGACTACTCAAATATTTGTCTTTTTAGAGATTCAAATGGACTACTACATATGGATGTATATAGACATATTTTAGAGTGTAGATTCACTCATTTTGCTCCGTATGTAGTCACTTGTTGAAATCTCTAGAAAGACAAATATTTAGGAATGGAGGGAGTACACATACGAAGCAAAATGAGTGAATCTACACTCTAAAATATGCCAATTTGAAATTTGTAAAAAGAAAAATATTGTTGATGACAGTTGTGACGACAAAAAAGAAGCATATTCCTTGTCCTAATGGAAGATAACAACACAGTTGTGTTTATCTGAAACGGTGTGAGGACGAGATTGCAATATGGAAAGTACGCCAGACGAGCTACGTTTTGTGCAAAGAACTATGGAAGATCTACATGCAACGACATGGGAAGATGGGCAGTGGAGCAAGGCCGGAGGGGATACCTAGAGGTCGTCGGGATGTAACTAGGTGAGCGGCGGCAGGCGGAATCTACCCATACTGCGGCAGCGAGCAGGTGGCGTAGGCCCTATCGCGCCGGAGCTTGGTCAGAGAGAAAGGCATGTACCGCAGATCAGGACGTGCTGCCTTGGCGCCGTCGAACGAAGAAACGATGCACGTCCTCCCTTTTCGCTGGCAGACGGGATGTGGCCGGATCAGTGACCAACGGTGAGAGAGAGAGAGAGAGGCCACCGCAGCCTTGTGTGAGATACTCTAAAGAGAGACAAACCAGGCAGGGAGGCTCCATTGTATATAGTGGAGCGGACTACCTTTTTCTCCATAAAAATCGTTTTATATTCTGTGTACGTGCCATTGAGCAATATAGCTTTATTTAAAAATAACGCGCCACGCATCAAGTCGAACTTTGTTTCGTGCACGCGTGGTACACGACCTCCGTAGGTAAACAACCGCTACACGTGTTCAAATTAGCACGTGGGCTGCCATTTCGTACAAAAATGAGCTCCACCGTGTACCCGCGCGGGTGTGGCGGGGCACGAAGCATGAGTATGTGCACGGTCACCTATTCTCTTCTTGTATACGTACAACACCTACGTGGGGTTGTGTGCGAGAGATACAAACGTAGAGATATATAGTGTGTGGGTTCGTGAGAGTTTTTTTTGGGGGGGGGGTCAATCAAAAAATGTAACATATGCAATGCGTGTGAAATAGAGTCCTGGATATATCATATATATAGAGGGGGCGATCCACGAGAAGAGAGTGGAGGTATCATCGACTTAAGGTGTCCATAGAATCGAAGATAGGGATGATGATGTGTGTGTGTGCGCGCGGTCGATAAAGAGTGCCATC
>NC_041382.1:511069049-511072114 GCF_002162155.2 Triticum dicoccoides | reverse complement strand
TAACTATAGAGGCACAATGGCTGGTATATGTGTGGAGGAGGAGAGAGGCCTACCTCATGTATTAAGGGAGATCGATCTACCTCATGTATTAAGGGAGATCGATCGGCATCCATGAATATGTATAGGAGAGGAATAAGGTTGGGAGAGAGAAAGAGCTAGAGTGTTGGAGGGGGTGGTAGTGGAGTTGCTTCTAACAAATGGTGGGATAGGCTTGCTAGACAACCGGAGGGCATGCCTGCAATATCAATAAGAGAGGGGATGGCTGCCTGTCTGTGCACGTGCGTGTGAGAGACGGGTCAGGAGGCATGCACGAATGATGAGGGGGACGATATGGCTGTGGTAAGCAGACATAACTACACAGGAAGATCAATCGTCCTTTGTCAGAGAAAGGAGAGACATAACTTGTGAGATACGTCGACCTAGGTATATGTTGGGAGATCGATCGATATACATGCATGTGTGTGTTAGAAGCAAATGATGCACGGGGAGAAGGATAGAGAGAGAGGGATGCATCTAGGAGGTGGTGTGAGAGTCATACTATATCGAGGGGGAAGGAGTGTGCGAGTATGAGATCGATGAAAAGAGTGGTGGGAGTGAGGCATGGACGATGATAAGAGAAGAGGGGAAGCTTGTGTTTGTGCTAGGCACACCTGGCTAGAGAAGCATATTGACCGATGTGTGCCGTAAAGAAGGAGCTGGGGGGGCTACACACACCGTGGGTGAACGACCTAAAGTGAAAAGATGAATTTGTGAGATGGAGCTAGAGAATGCTGAGGGAGGGTGAGAGGGATGCGGGCGTGTGCATGCACGAGAGAAAGTTAGCGCGAGCTAGCTACAAAGATAAGAGGATTGTGTGGGTGTAAAAGACGAATAGAGATCATACTTCATTATAAAAAGCGAATTCGGATATTTGAAGAATTTATCATAGTGTTTTAAACCGACGCATGTGTGAATATATATATAATGGTGATACGCATGGTGTGGTTATGAACATGTTATACTACATATAATATATTTTATCTCCACTCTTATAAAAAACGGAGTTGTTGATGATGGTGTGCCTGCCATCCTGCAATATAGGCTGTCCAATTTATATCTGACGGATAGGATGGAAACTATGGCAATTTTGAAAAAAGATACCCACACCCCTCTCCATATTTGCAAATTAGGCCTCCCCTTGATCATGTTGATGTTCTATGGAACGTATGGGCATCTTGCTAGTACTACGTATAATATATAGAACATTGATCATAATTTGGGCGAATGTGTGGCTTTTGCAGCTCAGGTCTAAATACTTGTCATAATGTAGGGGGCGGGGCACTATACTATGTGTGATAAACACGGTGTACACGTATGGAACATGGTTTAGATTATGAATATATAGTTAGTACATCAAATGTACCATTATTTGGAATCAACATCAAGTGTATTCAAAAAATAGAATTCGAGTTCATGTAGTACACATAGTTCATATCTATCTCTATAGTAATCATGTGGTGTGTTATTAAGGTAATACACGAATGATGGTTGAATTTAGCAACAATCGTAATTGTAGATTCTTATTGAAATAGAGAAATGAATTCAAATTCAGTTCGAATTGCAGCGGTAGTATAGACATTTGGAATGCACTAAAATTCTGGTATGAGTAGGTTACATGCATTATACAGCAAGAGAAAAAATTTAATTGGACATAACATGGATTCATACTCCCTCCTTCCATCTATATAGGGCGTATTGCATTTTTTAAGACCACCTTTGACTATTGAATAGATTAATAGTACATGACAAGCATAATGTGAAAAATATATCATTGGAAGAACCTTTCACAGACGAATTTAAAGGTGTGCTTTGTGTAAGTTGCATGTCATATATTATTGCTTTAATATTTGGTCAAAGTTAGCATCGAAAAACGCATTAGGCCCTATATAGATGGAAGGAGGGAGTAGCTTTGAATAGCATTTTTATAGTAAAACGGGGCAAGACTCTCTCTTTGTGTGGTGTGAATATTTTTACTTTTTTCATTTTCTTTTTGGTTGAGGGAAGTGCGAATTGATTTGGTATGTATAAGTACAATATTACACGTTAGGCTTGTCCCTAAAATTCAACCCGCGCCTTGTTATATCCCGAAAATTCAGATATCATGCTCCCAAAACTGGCGCCTTCATAACCCGCACCTTGCTATCCCGAAATTACAACGTGTGCGAAAACTCCCTCCAGCTGCCAAATCCCGACACGTGAAATCCCCCTTCTAACCCTGAGCCGAAAGGGACACTAGTTCAAATCGGTGGGGGGTACTTTTGTAACACACCCTACATTTTGGACAAGCGCGTCCCTAAGTCATGGTTCACCCCCTCCCATCGCCTCCTTTTTGCCATTCGAAATCCTAGGCTGCCATAACCTCTCTGCTCCAGCCGCGAAACCCCACCCTCCTCCGTCCACCACCTCACCGCTGCCCAGTCGGAGCCTCTTCCCCGACGATGTCGTCCACCACAATAGCTCAACGTCCCTCATCCACCTCCCCGGATGAGGATCCGTCGTCCATCTCGTCGTCCCGCTGGTTCAGCCGCCCCGTCCTCCACCTCCATGGAGTTGCTCCGACGATCGCCTCGTCTATCGCAGTTGCTCCATCCCCACAGCACCACCTTAACCTGCTCCACTGGAACCGCAACATCCTCACCGACTCCTTGGATGAAGCCGAGGCCTACTCGGCGCCACCAAAGAGGTTGTACACTCGTCGCATCGCACCTTCTCCTTAGCTCGACCTCCTGGTGCCGACGGTGCTCCATCCCGCACCCCATGGAGCGGCTACCTTGAAGCCAGCGCCGCGGGCGACATCTCCACGGCGGCTCTCCCCCAGTGCGAGGACCCTTCGGCGGCGGCGTCCATACCAGCCGAATATGCTGCTGCTGCTGCGGCTCTCGCTCGATCGCTCGCTCGCCCAGCTGCTGCTGCTCCGGCTCTCGCTCACTCACACTGCTGCTACTGCTCTCCCCCTTGCTCGTGCAGCTGCTTTGCTCCGATTTAGCTACACTTCAGTCGACTTAATTGACTTCTGAGTTAGTCAA
>NC_041382.1:510991515-511068829 GCF_002162155.2 Triticum dicoccoides | reverse complement strand
TTTTTAGGGGGTGGGGGGGGGGGCTTGCCGGAGTTAAGGAAGAACCACCCGAAGTGGGGACGGGGCTCGACAGAGAGGTACCCCACTATCTATCTTAGGGTTCAGGGTGGGGGCGGGGGCCTATAGGGCTGGCCGGGGCGGCGGCGGACCGGTGGTGGGGAGTTGTTTTGGGGCGGCGAGGCGGCGCTGGGCCGGCGGTTCGGCCGGTGGTGGCTGGCGGCTCAGGGGGTGCAGGTTGAAGATGAACTGCAGGCCCTCCCTAAACTACATGTCAAGTGCCTCTCTGTTACCATTGCGTTCAGTTTCGACAGTAACATTCAGATTCCACAGTAAATTTCAATTTCGACAGTTAAGTTCAGAGTCAATAGTTTTTACCTCATCTATTGTAGTCAGGTGGTTTTGGTGATGTAAATTTTACATCTATTTTACATCATCTATTGGAGATGCTATTAGAATCCCACTGAGATTGACGATGTGTATCTTGTGCTGCTTGAGCCTTGATGTCTTACGGCTCACCAGGGATGCTCCAACGATAGAATGATCCATCACAACAGAGCAGTGCCCCGGATGCCATCTACATATTCCTTAGATCTTCCTCCACACCCCCGACAGCCACCTCTGCCTTAACTGCTTCAGCGACCAACCCAATGATGCTGAGGTCGACACGGCTACGGTAAAGAGGTTGTACACTTGTTGCATCACTTATTACTATACATTCATGTCGATCCATTAGGGATATTTTGGTTTGACGAAAAAACATAGCAATAGGGAATTTTCCAATGGCACTCTACTATTCAATTATTCATGCATTTTCTTGAAAGGAATGAAGCAAAACATCCACCTGGACCTACTTTTCAAAATCCTATTCATGAAAACAAGACCAAGTGCATTAGTGGCAGAATAACATTCTAACTGTACACGCTTTCATATGGTTTCACTTTATTTTGGCCATGGTCTTTGCATTCCTCTGCTCTTCCAATTCCTGTAAACCAAACACTCAAGTTGACAGAAATCCTGTGTTTAGAAATGCTCTGTTTACCATGTGCATTCCTATCCTATTCCGGTGTTTTTCCTATCCCTGCATTTTTAGAATCATGCAAGCCAAATGAGCCCTTATAGAATTACTTCAGTTACAGGAAGGTGTCGAAGGGAACTTTGTGTGGTTTGTCCTGCTCCTGCCGCGAAGTCGTCCACCTCAACTGAGTTGTTCCATCGACAGAAACATCCACCAAACCAGACATCACGACTCCTGAC
Organism: Triticum dicoccoides; assembly: GCF_002162155.2. Classification (NCBI taxonomy): domain Eukaryota; kingdom Viridiplantae; phylum Streptophyta; class Magnoliopsida; order Poales; family Poaceae; genus Triticum; species Triticum dicoccoides. Next base: position 511,067,575 of record NC_041382.1, on the reverse strand, counting down.
CGTCTTTCGCCGCCTCAGATCTCCTTCCTGAAAGCACAAGTGCTCCCTAGGTGGTTTTGGTAATTAATGTCAACATATCTCTTGTTGGACTAACACTTTTACCTAGTATGTTTCAGATAAGTTCAACAATGAAGTGGCATGGACTAGAGGATGTGGAACCCCCTTCAAAATGCTAAGGATAAAGGATTGGCTCAAGCTCCAAGCTCAAGGCTCTACATTTTATATTTTAGTGATCCAAGATCACATTGAGTCTATAGGAAAAGCCAATACTATTAAGAAGGGATGAGGTGTTGCTTAATGGCTTGCTTGCTCAAAGTGCTTAGTAATATGCTCCAAAGCCCTCAACCACTTTCTCACTTCCAAATATGTCCCACATCAAATATCCAACTCACCCCCACCGATTCTTTCTATCCGGAGCCACCGAGTTCAGTTGACATAGCCACTGCCAGAAACCCTAATCAGTTCGGTCTCACCGATGGGATCTCGGTCTCACGGAGATGGGCTTGCAAACTCTATGTTACCTATTGCAATATTTTTGGTCCCACCGAGATATGCAATCGGCCCCACCAAGTTTGTTTGGCCAACTCTCTGTTTCGCTTATTACCCAAATCGGTCCCACCGAGTTTGAGTAATTGTTCAAACCAAGTTTTGGATTTACCCTAACCCTAGCACATCGGTCCCACCGAGTTGATCCAGTCGGTCCCACCGAAAACCCTAACGGTCACTAGCTTTGCTGAATCGGTCCGACCGAGTTTATCAATTCGGTCCTACCAAGATTGGCAAGTTGTGTGTAACAATTAGATTTTGTGTGGAGGCTATATATACCCCCCCCACCACCTCTTCATTTACAGAGAGAGCCATCAGAACAAACCTACACTTCCAACTTACTTTTTCTGAGAGAGAACCACCTACACTTGTGTTGAGGCCAAGATATTCCATTCATACCATATGAATCTTGATCTCTAGCCTTCCCCAAGTTGCTTTCCACTCAAATCTTCTTTCCACCAAATCCATATCCTGTGAGAGAGAGTTGAGTTTTGGGGAGACTATCATTTGAAGCACAAGAGCAAGGAGTTCATCATCAACACACCATTTGTTACTTCTTGGAGAGTGGTGTCTCCTAGATTGGCTAGGTGTCACTTGGGAGCCTCCGACAAGATTGTCGAGTTGAACCAAGGAGTTTGTAAGGGCAAGGAGATCACCTACTTCGTGAAGATCTACCGCTAGTGAGGCAAGTCCTTCGTGGGCGACGGCCATGGTCGGATAGACAAGGTTGCTTCTTCGTGGACCCTTCGTGGGTGGAGCCCTCCGTGGACTCGCGCAGCCGTTACCCTTCGTGGGTTGAAGTCTCCATGAATGTGGATGTACGATAGCACCACCTATCGGAACCACGTCTCAAAAATCTCTGTGTCTCCAAATTGCGTTTGCACACTCCAATCCCATCTCTTTACATTCTTGCAAGTTGTATGCTTTACTTTCCGCTGCTCATATACTCTTTGCATGCTTGCTTGATATGTATTGTGATTGTTAAACTTGTGCCAAAACTCCACTTCAACTTAAAGAAATTAAAAACTGCAACTTTTAGCACTTAGTGTCTAATCACCCCCCCCCTCTAGACACCTCTTCTCGATCCTTTCACTTCCCTTCCGCCAGCACCCACTGCAATGGCATCACCATCATCGACTCAGCAGATGAACCTGAGGAGTACAGGTCCACAAGAGTGGTCACACTCTTTTGTTTCTGCTTATGTTATGCATTGCTTAAAATTACCTGCTACTTTATCGTCTCGTTCACCTCTTGGACTCCAAGTCAGGTCCAAATTAATGTTCAAACTTGAGTTCTAAATTAGTTGTGGGGCACATGTCGAGGAAGCAATTAATAGTATCTCTGTCTAATATCTGGTTCACCTAGGGTATGCCTATGTTGTTCATCTTGGGTGGGAAACAAATAGTAAAGAAATCATCATCTGTCTTTTTATTAAATTAAAGCAATCATAAGCCTGTTATCATTATTTTTGGATCCATCCACTGGTTGTTACCATCACTCTAAATTTCTGCATGCTCTCCTTACATAATCTCACCATTTTTTCGTATGCATGTCAGATATTGTACATAGTCATGCTGGACATGTAGAGAAAAAGAGAAGTGTTTTGCGCGGCAATACAATGTCATGCAGACATCACTCCATGGTGGGTTTAATGGAAAACCCTCCCACCCTCTCCAGGTTGTAATCCAGAGGAAGATATATGTTCTGAGGCGGATTTAGACACTGCTGACCACTCCTATTTACCCCCAAGGTGTTTGCTCTACCTTGGCATGATGATGTTAGTCATATCATGCATGTGTTGCCTTGTAGTGCCTACTTTTGACATCATATATGTCATCTTCTTAGTTTAGACATGTTCTGTAATGCCACATGTTTAGTTTCTATATTATATATGGGAAGTATGCAGTATCATGTCTTTTAGCCAGCCATAATATACGTGAAATGTGCAATGCCATCCTGTTTAACCAGGCATCATATATTTGAATGATATCTTGCCCATCCTTTTCTTCATTACATTTCCATTTGTCAACAATGTTTGTACATTAAACTACTCTTCCTGTGAATCAGCCATTTGGGTGGGAGATTGAAAAATCTGGATTGAAAACGAGGCCTTCAGAGCAGACAGTGCTACCTGTCGAAGCAGATCTCTTGTTGGGTCCCGATAGCTCCTCAGAGATGGATTCAGAGACAGATGACCAGTCCTATTCCCCCACCGAGGTGTATGCTCTAACTTGGCACGGTTATACTGCTCATATCATGCATATGGTGTCTTGCTTTGCATAGTTTAGACATCATATACACAATATTCAACACCATGTTCTTAGTTCAGACATCATATCTAATGCCCTCTGTTTAGCATATAAATCACATATGTGAATTAAATGATGCGATCCTGATTACTTAGATAACATGTAGGTGAATTATGTCATGTGATCCTGTTTAGTTATTCATCATATCTTTGAATTATGTTATGCTATGCTATCCAAGTTAGATAGACATCATATATGTGAAATTATGTCATGCTATCCGTTTTAGTTAAACAATATACATGTCAACTATTTCATGCCCTCTTTTTTCCACACTATCTATTGAATTTGTCTCTTATACAATGTCTGTACATTCAATTGTGTTTCTTGTTTATCAGCCATTTGAATTGGAGCGGGTGATGCCAGCATCTAGTGGACTAAAAACATGGTCTTCAAATAAAACAGTGCTACCTCTTGGTGGAGATAGCACCCCGGTTGTACATGCACGAGAACCAGCCCTACCACACATAATCCAAACTCTCACAGATTGTAACCCTACTGCGATGGACAGAGAACCAGCTAAAACAGTGTTACCTCTTGGTGGAGATAGCACCCCGGTTGTACATGCACGAGAACCAGCCCTACCACACATAACCCAAACTCTCGCAGATTGTACCCCTACTGCGATGGATAGAGAACCAGCTTCACCCAATCTAACCCCAACCCCAGCAGATCTAACCCAGTTCCTGTTGACACAACACCATCTCCACCACATAGCTCCCAAACAAGAGTAGTTAGTAAGGCAGCTCTAGTGCCCAAAGGGCCAGTACTACCACGGTGAACCCCAACTCCACCAGTTAGTACGCCTATTCCTGTGGAGGAAGCACAGCTAGCTAGTCGTAGTTTAGCATCTATCGCATTTGATGTTGTTAAATCGTATGTGCGTATCTTCCCATCTTGGAAATATTATACTAAAGATGAAGGAAAATGCCAGTTGCAGGTGTTTGTCTAGGAGTTATGTGTAAGTAATGTTATTCATGGCAATTACTTTGCTTTGTCCCATACATCCTACCTCCATGATGGTTATAATACAACAAATTTTCTCATTTTTCTCTATAGAGAAGGACCGATTTGGAAACTCAGGATGAGGTAACCTGTGCTAAACTGCTAATACCTCTGCTATCTTCAAGAATGCTTGGTGGCAGTATCGGAATTACCTGAAGAAACGTACTTCACTAGCAAAGAAACTCATCAAATTCCCTTACGTTCTCCTGAGACACATTTACTGGACGATGACTAGGAACGCCTTGTTCTGTACTGGTCCCGAACCAAGAATGTGGTAAGGTCTATGAGCTCATTTTCTATTTTAAGTACTATATTCTTGCGTCTTACTGTACTCTGTTCATGTAGAACAAGTGCCTAAACCTGAAGAACAACTGTTCTAATTTAAGATTCCATTGCTATGATAGTTCAAAAAAGCGCTAGGCGTTAATTGTGCATTTTCCACTGCCTTGCGCTTTACTGACCAAAGTGCATGCTTATGTGCATTCATGCACAGATTAAGCGTAGGTATGCGCAATGCGTTTCGCTAACGCCTAGAGCCTAGGCGCGCCTTTTTTAACTATGATTTCTAGCGTGCATACTGCTTTGCTCTTGTATCACTTTATTTACTCATACAAACTTATTTTTAAATTGAAGGATCCAATCGAAACTCCAATGGCACAGCAGGCATGTTCACGCATGTTTCTTTAACAGGCTTGCTTTTATCAATAGCTCTGTTGATTTCAATTTCAATTGTGTATACAGTTGACTTCTCATATCATGCACATTACTAGCATCACAACAGAGCCAATAGTGTTGTTGTACATGTAGACCCGTGGTACCCATTTGAAATCTTGTTGTGCCGTGTAGTTTGCCACGCTTTGTATTCTTTCACTACTGCTTTGTCTTGAACTGAAATGATTTGAACCGTGTCTCTATTTTGATTTGGCAAGACAATGCAGTGACCATAGGACATAGATATATGTTTGTTTGATGCTTTTATTATGTACTAGTACTTGGCAATAGAAGACTTGGTAGTTTAATCCTATCCACCTTACTAATGAACTGGTTCATCGAAATGAGTTTCATATACTAGTACATGCTAAACCTGTTATGTGTCTGCTTGTTTCTTCTTTTAGAATGCTGACAAAATATTGGGGACGAGTGCCTTATTAAGAAATGGTAAAGGAAGTAATGCAGGTAAGGTTTAGGATAGTGACACATCCTTGTTGGTCTCCAACAAAGCTGATAAAACAGCTAAGGAAGACTATCTCAAAGACAGTGAAACAACACCAAAGTCCTGTCTTGATTTAGTGTTCGAGTTACTGGCCACTACCGGTTGCACAAGCTATTCAAACTCACGGTATGAATCAGTTTGGTTTCTTGAGTCTCAACTACAAGCTGAAAGACATTGATCAACTATGCTGCGACAAGAAGCGGAAGGACTGCGGAAGTCCCTGGAGCATTCAGATGCATACTTTCTGGTTAACACCAAGCGTTGGAGGATTTTAGCGCCAAACAGGACAAAGCTAATAAGCTTTCTAAGCTTATTGCCAGCATGGTGGATACCACGTTTCTTGAGCTCTTCTGAAGTTGTTTCAATTATGCTCTTGTTTTGCTGCCGGGTTTATTTGCACTGGTGGCCAATTTTGACGACCAGTGTATGTTATATGCTGTTTTGTTCCCTATATTTGAACTGGTGGCGAACTTTGATGCCCAGTGGGTGTAATATGTGTAATAGCGGTAATAGGCTAGCGTAAATTGCTTGCTTATTTATTTCCTTATTGTCTTGTTTAGTTGTTTGCTTGTAGTCACTGTAGTTCTTTTTCTGTGCTTTTCTAGTGGCCACAATAACCTATTTTTGGAAACTAGGCCAAAATAATCATGGGCCTCCTGCGGGCCGTGCCATGTTTAGACGAAGTCAAACGGGCTGGCCTTTTCACAGGAATGGGCCTCTGTTGGGCCGTGCCATGTGTCGACGTATCATAGGTGCTTTGGGTCCAATGAGTGGATGACATCTGTCCCAACGGTGAGCCGACACGTGTTTCCTCCAGCCAATGATGATTTTACACATGGAAAATCCCCATTTGCCGGGGCTATTAACGGGTTATCGGATCCAAAACCGGACCCGATAGCTTAACATCGTTCCATTACGGTGGATGCCACGTGTCGGTCACCCTTGACGAAAGCACTTATGTGACACATGATTTATCGTCATGGAAGTGGACACTTTCGTGATGATAATTTTGGTAATGTGATGGAACACTTCTACGACAGCACAGGTATGACTATCTTGATTCTGTCATAAATTTGTCATCGATGTACATGCATGACAGAAAACGTGACCTACTGTGACAAACACGTATCATGACAGAAGTGTATTTATTTGTAGTGTCTAGTCGACCCAAGGGAGCATGGGTTCGATGCGAGGTCACTCCTCGTGCAAGGTTTGGTTGACGGAGGCAGATCTAATAGAGAGGGGCTTGACAGAGATCGTCCGACTGGAAGCAGGGCATTAGTTTCTTGTCCCAAGTGCTTCAGCAGAGCCATCCGAGCCGCTGAGGTCCCGCCCAACTCTAGATTGGTTGTGCCGGATTCGGGGTTCCGTAGACCCTTGAGAGGTTCGAACACTGGGGTGCGTATGAAGAACTCCCTCTTCCCAACCTGCCGGCCCAACAATTCCACAGCCTAGCTCGACGAACCCGAGGGACAAGGGACCCAACAGTTTATCCTGGTTCGGGCCACCTTGCGGTGTAATACCCTACTCCAGCTTTGTGGTGGATTGCCTCATGGGGCTGAGGATGAACTAGTATAGTGGATGAACAGCCTCGGGAGGTGAGGTGTTTCAGAGCTCGATGAGCTAGTGAGGGGGTCAGGGTGGAATGGATCTGATCCCGTCCATGCTGGTGGCTAAGTCCTATTTATAGTGGCATTGGTCCTCTTCCCAAATGTAGGCGGGATGGGATCCCACAATGGCCAAATTCAAAGGGAGACTATCGGTGTCAAAACTGGCGGATCTCGGGTAGGGGGTCCCAAATTGTTCCCAAACTATGCGTCTAAGGTCGATGGTAACAGGAGATAGGGGACACAATGTTTTACCCAGGTTCGGGCCCTCTCTATGGAGGTAATACCCTACGTCCTGCTTGATTGATCTTGATGAATATGAGTATTACAAGAGTTGATCTACCATGAGATCGTAATGACTAAACCCTAGAGGTCTAGCTTGTATGGCTATGATAATGTATGTCCTCCAGACTAAGTCCTCCTATTTATATAGATACCGGGAGGATCTAGGGTTACACAAGGTCAGTTACAAAGAAAGGAATCTACATATTTAGTCGCCAAGCTTGCCTTCCACGCCAAGGAGAGTCCCATCCGGACACGGGTGTAGTCATTGGTCTTCGTACCTTCACAGCCCATCAGTCCGGCCCACGGCTAATAGGCCGAATGCCCGAGAACCCCTTAGTCCAGGACTCCCTCAGTAGCCCCTGAACCTGGCTTCAATGACAAAGTATTCGGCGCGTAGGCCTATCTGTCGGCGTTCTGGGAACGGGGGTCCCCAGACTTGCCTGCCTGCGGCCTGCGGCGTGGCTCAAAGGGGGGCCCAGCACGGCCCATCTTCACCAACGCAAACTCAAGACCCTCGCGAGGGGCCAAGCCTCGCGGGGCGGACGACACGGAGCTTCCTCAGGCACGGCCTCGTCAGGCTGGCTCACGAGGAGGCGGAGAGATCAAGGCAGGGTACCTCGCGAGGTGCCCGTGACGCAAGCCATGACGACTCAGGGCGCCAGGCGGGTGCCAGCCCACGCAGCGTCCTCCTTTCCTCTTTGGTGCAAAGGGGGGCAAGCGCAGCCGCGGAGTATCGAGGCGTCAGGAAAAGGTTGCCATTTCGGTGCAACGAGACCAAGACCAGGAGGACTACGAGAAGGAGGTCACCGTGGAGCCCAAGACGGCGTCATCACCAAAGCCTTGCGCAGGCGAAGACTGCTTTTGTCAGGATAGCTGATACTTGCTATCCCCTTTCAAATTAGCCCACCATTGTTGGCTCCCTTCCCGCTCGATATTTGGGAAGAGGACCAGGGCCTCTATAAATAGGACCAGCCACCCACATGGCGAAGGGTCGACCGGTTGGAAGGAGAGAGAGAGAGAGAAAGGCGGTTGAACTCCTCTCAGCAGTTAATTGCCCCAGCCAAGAATAGACCCTCGTGAGGCTGTTCTTCCTTGTATTGTTCCTCATCATCAACCCAAGAGGCAATCCACACACCACACACTGGAGTAGGGTATTACACCACAACGGTGGCCCGAACTAGTATAAACCCTGTGTCCCTTGTGTTGTTCTTTTCATAGCTTTGATCCTAGCACGGCGGAGGGGTGCAGGTAGGTAGGAGGCGAAATCTCCGCGCGTACCCAATGTTCAAACCTCATGGGTCTGCCGGAACCCGAAATCCGACTTTTGGCGCGCCAGGTAGGGGTGCGCCGGAATTTGTCTTCCACCGCTTCGTTGTCCTCCGACCATCGCGCCCATGTCTGACGCTCGTCGGGCCCGCGCAGAACGCCGGGCCGCCTTTGCTTCCCGCGTCGCCCAGACGGCCCCTGTCGGCGGACGTCCCCGCCGTTCCCCGTCACCTGCCGTCAACTCCGCCACCGGCCCGGCGGGGGACGAGCGGCAAGCATCGTCCCGGCATCTGTCCGTGCGGCAAGACGGCCGCACCGCAACTCACTCGCTCACCCCAGCTGGTTCTTCGTCCCGCGTGCTCCGCGCGCCCATGGAGCCCCGCAACCTCTTCCCCGCCTATCGCGCTGCACCAACACCCCCAGTCGTCGCGGCCCTCTTGGGCGGCTCGCAGGCGCCGCCGACAAGTTACCACGTCAAGCCGTTCATCTGCCGGGTCAGCGCCGCTTCCACGCGGTAGGGGGCTCCCCTGGATCGGGCGACGCCCAAGACCGGCCTGAGCTTCAGCCCGGAGGACCACCCCTCCAACTCGGCCTGCTCGGGCGCGCTCCCCATGCTATGCACCCCCACCATCTGCCAGGTGGCCGTCACCAGAACTCTCATCGATGGCGGGGCGGGCCTCAGCGTGCTCTCAGTCGAGGCCTTCAACCTCCTCTGCATACCCCTGGAACGGTTGCAGCCCAGCCGGCCCTTCTCAGGCGTTGGGGGCAGGTAGTCCAGCTCCTTGGGGCAGATCTGGCTCCCAATGACCTTCGGCACCTACGACAACTTCCGCACGGATCTGGTCGACTTCGACATCGCCCCCATCGGCCTCCCCTACAACGCCATCCTCGGCTACCCAGCGCTGGCCCAGTTCATGGCCGCAACGCACCTGGCGTACAACCTCATGAAGATGCCCGGGAGCAGCAGTGTCCTCACCGTGCACGGGGATGCCGGTGACGCTCTACAGGTGCTCAAGCTCGTCTTCAGGACAGCAGCGTCGGCACAGCCTGCAGACTTGGGGGCCCCCGAGCCCAAGGGGGCTGCGCCCGCCAAGAAGAAGCAGTTGTTCACCCAAGACAAGGCAGAAACCAAGCAGGTACCCGTCGATGAGGACGGGTCCACCAACGCCACTTTCACCATAGGCACCCACCTCAAACCCGAGCAGGAGGAGGCCCTGGTCGTGTTCCTGCGTGCAAACAAGAAGGTATTCACTTGGGAGCCGGACCAGTTGGCAGGGATCCCCAGGAGCGTAATCGAGCATCACCTCAACGTGTGCCCCAACGTGCGCCCTGTGAAGCAGAAGGCCAGGCGGCAGTCACAGAAAAGCAGGCCTTCATCGTCCAAGAGACCCGCAAATTAGAGGCCGCTGGGGTCATTCGCGAGGTCCGATACCCAGATTGGTTGGCCAACCCTGTCATTGTGCCGAAGAAGGGAGGGAAGGAACGCATGTGTGTCGACTTCACCAACCTCAACAAAGCATGCCCGCAAGATCCGTTCCCGCTCCCCCGCATCGACCAGATCATTGATTCCATTGCGGAATGCGACCTGTTATGCTTCCTGGATGCCTTCTCTGGGTATCACCAGATCAAGATGGCGGTGGAAGACGTCGAGAAGATGGCCTTCCTAACCCCGTGCGGGGTGTACTGCTACACCTGCATGCCATTCGGGCTGCGTAACGCAGGGGCGACCTTTCAGCGGCTGATGCATATCACCTTGGGCCCGCGGCTCGGGAAGAATGTTGAAGCTTACATCGATGACATCGTGGTAAAATCTCGGGAGGCCAGGACCTTGATACAAAACCTGGAGGAAACCTTCGTGAGCCTCAACGCAGTGAACCTACGGCTCAACCCAGAGAAGTGTGTGTTCGGAGTCCCCTCAGGCAAGCTCTTGGGTTTCCTCGTGTCCCATCGAGGCATCGAGGCTAACCCGGAGAAGGTCAAGGCGGTGGAAGACATGAGCCCGCCAAAGACCCTCAGAGAAATGCAGAAGCTCACTGGGCGCGTGACCGCGCTAGGGCGCTTCATCTCCAAGTTGGGGGAACGAGCCCTGCCCTTCTTCCAGCTAATGAAGAAAAAGGGGCCCTTCGAGTGGACTGAAGAGGCCGACAAGGCGTTCCAGGATCTCAAGAGATACCTAACCAGCCCACCGGTCATGGTGGCCCCGCACCCTCAGGAGCCCCTGGTGCTCTACCTCGCCGCCACTCCCTACTCCACCAGCGCAGCCTTGGTAGCAGTCAGAGAGGAGCGCCGGATCAAAACCACGGCAGCAGCCCGAGATAAGGCAGAACAGGGACAAGGAAGGCCCACAGAAACCACCATCACGGCTGAGGAGGATCAGCCACCGCAGAGGGCGCACCAAAGGCGGAAGAGGCCCCTCTTCCAGACGGCCAGTCTCAGGAGGCCTCATTGCCTCAAGAGGCGCCACGGTCTCCGAAGGGAGCCACCAGCACTGACGCACTACACCTTGTTGAGCACCCAGTGTACTTCGTCAGCACAGTGCCGCGGGATGCAAGAGCACGGTACCCCATGCCTCAAAAACTCCTCCTCGCGCTACTGGTGGATTCGCACAAACTGCGGCACTATTTTCAGGGACACCCCATCAAGGTCATCTCGTCATACCCCCTGGAGAGGGTGCTCAGGAGCCCCAATTCAGCTAGGAGGGTTGCTGAGTGGAACATAGAGCTGCAAGCGTTTCAGCTCGAATTCAGCACGACCAGAGTCATCAAGGGAGCAGCGTTGGCGGATTTTGTAGCAGAATGGACGGAGGCGCCAGGCCTCAAGGCCGACGAGGATCGGTCCGTGTCCCCGGGAAGCGAGGCGCCAGAAGGCTGGGTCATGTACTTTGATGGGGCGTTCTCCAGACATGGCGCAGGGGCTGGGGCGGTGCTTATATCGCCCACCCAGGACAAGCTCTATTACGCCGTGCAGCTTTGTTTCCAGCAAGGCGAAAAGGTCTCCAACAACATAGCGGAGTATGAAGGTTTAATAGCGGGCATGAAGGCCGCAGCTGCCCTGGGGGTGAAACGCCTCACCATCAAGGGCGATTCGCAGCTCCTTGTCAATTTCTCCAACAAGGTGTACGAGCCGAAGGATGAGCACATGGAGGCCTACCTTGCAGAGGTCCGCAGGATGGAGAAGCAGTTTTGGGGGTTGGAGTTGCAGCATGTGCCCCGTGGTACCAATCAGGAAGCCGATGACATCGCCAAACGCGCGTCCAGGCGGTTACCTCAGGAGACTAGCATTTTCGAGGAGCGGCTCTTCAAGCCTTCAGCCTTACCGTCATTATCAAACACGGCTCAGCCCAGGGAGGAGCTCCCTCAGCCACCTGCCTCAGGAGCTCCGGCTTGTGGCCTGGCCTCGGGAGCACGCCTGCTCCTGACGATGGAACCTCAGGAGGGATGTTGGATCACAGAGCTCCGGAGCTACCTAACGCAAGGGACCCTGCCGGAGAAGGAGGAGGAAGCAGAGCGAGTGGCGCGCCAGGCCACGACATACTGCATCAAAGATGGAGAGCTCTACTGGAAGCAACCAAACGATGTATCCCTGCGCTGCATCTCCAGGGAGCAAGGGAAGGAACTACTGGAAGATATACACGGCGGAGACTGCGGACATCATTCGTCATCACGGACCCTCGTTGGCAAGGCGTTCCGCAGTGGGTTTTACTGGCCCACCACGCTCAATGACGCCGTTGAACTAGTGAAAGCTTGTGAGGCCTGCTAGTTCCACACCAAGCAGATCCATCAGCCGACAGGGGGCTTGCAGACTATCCCCCTTCCGTGGCCATTCGTAGTCTGGGGGCTCGACATCTTGGGTCCGTTTCCTTGGGCGCCAGGGGGCTACCGCTACCTTTACGTTGCCGTGGACAAGTTCACCAAGTGGGCTGAAGTGGAGGCTGTCCGCACCATTCCTGCGGGTTCCGCAGTCAAGTTCATCAAGGGCATCGTGAGCCGGTTCGGGGTGCCGAATCGCATCATCACGGACAACGATTCGCAGTTCACCAGTAACCTCTTCAAAACATACTATGCTAACCTTGGAACGCAGATATTCTACGCTTCAGTGGCGCACCCCCGAAGCAACAGCCAGGCCGAGCGAGCCAACGCGGAGGTCCTGAGGGGCCTCAAGACCAGGACGTTCAAGAAGAAGCTGGAGGCTTGCGGCAGAGGTTGGTACGACGAACTGCAGTCCGTGTTGTGGTCCATCCGCACCACTGCGACCAAGCCGACTGGAGAGACCCCGTTCTTCCTGGTCTACGGAGCAGAAGCAGTCCTCCCCCACGAGGTCAGACGTCGCTCCGCGCGGGTCCTGGTGTTTGACGAGGCGCAGCAGGACACCATGCGGGGGACGGACCTCGTGCTAGGGGAGGAGCGTCGCCGGGAAGCCGCGCTGCGAGCGGCGAGGTACCAACAAGCGCTGCGGCGATATCACTGCCGCAACATCCGCCCCAGGACTCTAGAGGTAGGAGACCTCGTGCTCAGGCGGGTTCTCTCCAGGGAGGGATTGCACAAGCTCTCTCCCATGTGGGAGGGCCCGTTCAAGGTTGTTCATGTTTCCAGGCCCGTCTCCGCGCGCTTGGACACTTAGGAGGGAGTGCCGGTCCAGAATGCATGGAACATCCAGCACCTCTGGAGGTTCTACCCCTGAAAAGGCCCGGAGCCTGTGAAGCAAGGCGAGTGCCTGTGAAGCTATCATGTTTTGGAAAAGGCCCGGAGCCTGTGAAGTAAGGCGAGTGCCTGTGAAGCTATCACGTTTTGGAAAAGGCCCGGAGCCTGTGAAGCAAGGCGATTGCCTATGAAGCTATCATGTTTTGGAAAAGGCCCGGAGCCTGTGAAGCAAGGCGAGTGCCTGTGAAGCTATCGTGTTTTGGAAAAGGCTCGGAGCCTGTGAAGAAGGCCAATGCCTGTGAAGCTCGCCGCCCGTGACACTCTCACGTAATAATGAGTTGGGGCTGTACATGCCCCGGAGTCTCAGGAGCGCCGGCCTCAAGCCCTGGGGCTCCATCCCACGCCCAGTGGCAGCACTTAGATCCGCGCTGGTGAGAAGACGTCGAAGACTAGACTAGGTGCCGGACGCGGCTTTCCATTTGCTTTCTGCAATTGGCTTGTTCCTCTTCATTTGGAGTTTTATTGAAGTTGTTGCCGTCTTTGGCTTGCGGTTCTTCGGCTTTTCACTCTCCTGCCTCGATTTCTCTTGTGCAAGGCCTCGCGAGGGGGAGAGCCGAGCGCCCTCGCGAGTGTTCCTATCCTAGTCACTCAAAGAGTTCGCGACCTGGGCCCCTTACAGGAGCACCCCTCCAGTCCGTGCCCCACGGGCACCGCGACACAAACAAAGGGCCTGGGTCGGTCGCCCCCCCACGGCCGGGGCCAGGAACTATCCACGCTCGGGCACATAGCCGGAAGGTACGGTAACGAAAGCAAAACGATGATTAACAAGCAATAACCCAAACACGCCCCCGCGGGGCTCCGCACTATTGTCTTTGTTATGCAGGAAAAAGGGAAAAGGAAGAACAAATCTGGTGCGGCTCGCCTCACACCGCCCCACAGGGAAGGCCCGAGCTGCCTCCGGAGCTCAGGCGGACCCCCTCTCGCGATTCACCAGGGCGCGACGGCGGGCGGACACGTTGCCACCCCCCAAGCAGATACGACGACGTGGAGGCTGATCGCGGCCACCGCTAGAGGAGTCGCCGCCTAAAGAAGAACCGGAGAAGCTTGGGGAACCCCGAGCGCCGCCAGCCGTGCGAGCGCTGCTCTCTCCATCGTCACCGGAGCTGGGTTCCCAGCCGCAGTCGTCACCCTCGGGGCAACACCCTGCGCGGCGACCATCTTCCCCAAACACCCTCACTTAGAGGGTGGCGTCGCCGTCGAACTTGAAGTGTAGGGTGCACCGACGGCACAGGCCACGCGCGTGGGCAAATGTCTGCCAACCGTGGGCCAGGGATAGGCTCCCAGCCGCGGAGACCTCCAGAGAGACCCATGAGGCCCGGCTGCAGCAGCCGTCGGCCTGGAGCCAGAGGCCGCCCGGGGCGCCGGCCGGGAGCTCGCCGAGGAGGAAGCGAGGAAGCGGAAGCCGGGTGCTAGCCGGCTCCACCGACCACACAATGAACTCCGGTAGCACTTCAGTAGCACAAACGCGCGGCCTGGGGGGACGCGCAGCTGGAGCGCGCCCCCGGCTGCAGCAATCCGCCCGTCGCCGTGCTGAAGATCGCCTCCACGGCCGCGGGGAGCCACCGTGGTGGCCACAGGATGCTTGCGAGGGTGCCCTCGGCCGCACTTGGGTGGGGGAGAGGCGGGCTCAACCCGGCAAGCCTTCCCCTTCTCGGCGGCTGAGAACCTCCTCGACGGGGCCATGAAGAAAAAGGAGAAGCAAGGGGGATGAACTGGAAGGGCGCGCGCCGGTCCATACTTATGGCTGGCGATGGCCAACCAACGGCCCCCATGATCGCAGGTAATTATGATCCGCTTTGCATGCAGGGACTCGTCCAATCCGTGCAGTTGCCGAGGCGCCGTGGGGAAGTAGAGACGCCCACGTCCAATCAACCGCCATGCGGTGCCCAAGGCCGCAGGCTGTCAGGGCCCACGGCGCTTTGCTCTTGCCCTTCCGCCTCCCTGCATGGCCAAGTCCGGGCACGCCTTGGGCTCGGGGGCTACTGTCGGCGTTCTGGGAACGGGGGTCCCCAGACTTGCCTGCCTGCGGCCTGCGGCGTGGCTCAAAGGGGGGCCCAGAATGGCCCATCTTCACCAATGCAAACTCAAGACCCTCACGAGGGCCAAGCCTCGCGGGGCGGACGACACGGAGCTTCCTCAGGCACGTCCTCGTCAGGCTGGCTCACGAGGAGGCGGAGAGATCAAGGCGGGGTACCTCGCGAGGTGCCCGTGACGCAAGCCATGACGACTCAGGGCGCCAGGCGGGTGCCAGCCCGCGCAGCGTCCTCCTTTCCTCTTTGGTGCAAAGGGGGGCAAGCGTAGCCGTGGAGTACCGAGGCGTCAGGCAAAGGTTGCCATTTCAGTGCAACGAGACCAAGACCAGGAGGACTACGAGACGGAGGTCACCGTGGAGCCCAAGACGGTGTCATCACCAGAGCCTTGTGCAGGCGAAGACTGCTTTTGTCAGGATAGCTGATACTTGCCCTTCCCGCTCGATATTTGGGAAGAGGACCAGGGCCTCTATAAATAGGACCAGCCACCCACATGGCGAAGGGTCGACCAGTTGGAAGGAGAGAGAGAGAGAGAGAGAGAGAGAGAGAGAGAGAGAGAGAGAGAGAAAGGCGGCTGAACTCCTCCCAGCAGTTCATCGCCCCAACCAAGAACAGACCCTCGCGAGGCTGTTCTTCCTTGTATTGTTCATCATCATCATCCCAAGAGGCAATCCACACACCACACACTGGAGTAGGGTATTACACCACAACGGTGGCCCGAACCAGTATAATCCCTGTGTCCCTTGTGTTGTTCTTTTCATAGCTTTGATCCTAGCGCGGCGGAGGGGTGCAGGTAGGTAGGACGCGAAATCTCCGCGCCCACCCCAGTGTTCGAACCTCAAGGGTCTGCCGGAACCCGAAATCCGACACTATCTTCAGCATTGCAAGGCGGGTTCCTCCTTCCGAATTCCAAAATAGTCTTCGGATGTATCGACGTGTCCGGACCTGTAACATACACCACACAGAACCGCAGAGAGAATATAATTTCACACGCGTCCAATCTGCTAACAACTTTTTACAACGTGACATCACGCTCGCCCAGTTTTTCGAACCGTTTCCTATCTCGCCGTTCCACGTTTCGAGCACGGTTGCTACTAGCACATTTTGTCGAAGCAGAGATTGTGTCCCCTTATTGCGGGATTCTCATTAATACAAGCGCGGGTAACCCAACCGTTCCGTTGGAAAGATTCCTTAGGAATAGGCACGCTTTTAGGCTCAGGAGGAGGCGCTTAATCCCCGCTGCCTTTATAAAGGAATCAAGGGTCGTCCTTTTTGACGCCAAATCTCTCCCCAGCCTTTCCAACCTCGAGTTCTAGCACCCGAGGTTTCGACTTTGTTGCTCCGAGCTTTCCCCATTATGTCCGGACCTAGCCCTCAAGGATGATGGGTGGCTTCCTCCGTTATAGAGGAGGATATTGCGAAGCTTCGAGCGGCCGGATAGCTGACCGCGGAAATCTACCACAGGCTTCCTGCTCAAGGGAAGATTATCCCAACCCCCAGATCTGGCGAGAGGGTCGTGTTCATCTCACACTTCCTTCGAGGGCTAGGGCTCGCTCTTCACCCCTTTGTCCAGGGGCTAATGTTCTATTGTGGACTAGATTTTCACGATCTAGCCCCGGAGTCTTTCCTCCATGTCTCGACGTTTATCATCACGTGCGAGGCCTTCCTCTGAATCCCCCCACACTTTGGCTTATGGCTCAAGACCTTCAGTGTGAAACCAAAGGTAGTCTATGAGTAACAGGCGGAGTGCGGCGGTGCTGTAGTCAGCTAGCTCACCAACACTCCTTGGCCAAAAGGCTCTTTCACCGAAGCTTCCAATCAATGGCAGCGAGAGTGGTTTTACATTACGGAGCCCCGCATCACCAAGTGGGTAGCTGCACCCATGTTTCTGCCTGGCCCACCGTTACAGCTCGCATCATGGGCCAACAAGGGGCTGGACTGGGGATCAGTTGATGAAGTGCGGACTCTATAAAGCCGCATCTAGACCCTCCTCGAGAGGGACATCGACCTTTTCAGCGTGATTCAAGTAATGTTGATTAGCCGAATCCTACAATGCCAACGTAGGCCTCTCCGTATGTGGGAGTTCAATCCGGAAGGACCACGAACCCTCCAACACTTCTTTGGCATTATGCACAAAGGGATGTGGAAGTTGCTTTTCAGAAAACGAAAACATTGGCCGGACACTACTCAGGGCACAGGCCTCGACTATAACCGTCTGGATACCCCGGTAAGCACTTGACTTTCGAACACCCCCCCTTTTTTTAAGTATGCCACAATACATTACTGAGCAAACTATCTCCTTCCAGGGCTAGATAAAGAAAGCGGAGCTAATTAGGTGTCCGGCCCCCTTCCCGATGGTTCGGCGGATCCTGTATTAACAAGGATGCTAACCCTGGCACCGTACCAGATGCCAGTGAAGGAGGGCAAGGCAGAGAGGACCAAAGATGCCCCCCATCCTGTAGGTGTGCCAGACATTGTGTCCGGAGGAATCAAGATTCCATCGTTCGAAGACAAAAATGACGAGGAAGTCAACGTCTCTTTCCCCCATGGGAAGGAAAGGGCCTCCTCCAAAGATTGGGAGGAAAAGGCTCCTAAGTGAGGCAAAATGTCTTCGTCGGGTGGCTCAGGCTTGGAGGACAACATCATCATGCAATCCCATGATGAGGACAAGCCTCAGGCCAAATCATAAGTGAACAAGGGTGTTTTAAACATGTCCCGTCCCTTTCTTATAACGTCTAGAATATATGTTTTTTGCAATCTTCTTCAACAATCCTCTTCCTCAAGGGATCTTCTCCCGGAGATGATAGAAAGCGAGATGTCTCCACCCATCTCCTCACCCGACAGGGTGGATGACTTCGAGGTGTCGTCGTGGAGGGTTTCTCCCGATCAAGTGGTGCGAGGGATGATGAAGACACAACCCGAAGGTGATACTTCGGTGGCCCAGGGTCTGGAGACCAACAATAAAGGCTCCGAACATTCCAGTCTACAGTCGGATATGAATAAACGGACTCCTTTAACGGGAGGCCGTACTCCTACGGCAGCCTCCGGAGACCTAGAGGCGCTGGATATATTGACGAACATGCTGCGACATGCGTCCGTCTCAGAGGAACATCGCACCTTGATGGGCACGGTGGTCGAAAAGGTCCTGGCCGCGAAAAGGGGATTAAATGAGGCCTTCGTGGATCTTCTAAGAGGCTTCGAGGTTTGTACTGTAATTTGTTCGATTGTGTTTTATTCAAGAATACACATGTGTATAGATAGTAGCCCCTGAGACTCTGATTGGATTCCCGAGGGAGGCGATCAGCGGATCAAAAGATATGCCCAAGAAGTAATATGTTTAGTTGGAACACAGGCTATAACCTCCTCGGAAACTGTCCGGACTGTAGAGATTGCGAATTTGCAACACAAGATTGATGAGGTAGATGCTGATATCATGCTTATCAACATGCGTCTTGACGAGTCACAAGGTATGTATTCGGAGCAGTCCTTACATATATGTATTTGTAATATAAGCGTGACGCTGAAAGTTGCGTACTGGAATGTGTATGGCTGCAGATGGTGCCGCCGCTATTGAGAATCTTCGGCGGAGCTGGCCCGGGCCAAGGAGCAGGCCCGGTTTAGTAACGCGGCTGCCGAAAAGGCTTGGGCCGAGTTAAAGGACGAACAGGCTGCTCGACACCAAGATGAGGAGAAAATATCCGCAATGGCGCTCGAACTGAAAAATGCTACGAGCCGCTGTGAATTCCTAGAGGAGGAGAATAAAGCCAAGCGGCTGAGCTTGACAAGGCCCCGCGAGAGGCGAAAGAAGCGCGGTCTGAATCCAGAGCGGCCCGTGAGGAGATCCGGCAAGCTAGGGAGATTGCGGCTGGTAAGTCATTTTTATTACAGGCAAAGTTCGGCGATCCGAATTATGCTCGGCTTAACCATGTGTGGAGTTCTCCAGACGTGTTTTTGGACCTGCCGAAGAGTTCATCCGATGCGGTGCAGTTTTACCAAGCGCAAGAGGGATATGCAACGGAGAATCTTTTATAGTAACAGTTTGGTGCATCAAAACGCCCTCTGCTACTGAATGTACAGATGTCTCAATGGGCCGAGCTTCACAGGATGTCCGGCGCTGCCATGAAGAATGTCATACTTCAGCTGTGGCCAACTGACCCGATTCCGAATAGATATTTCGGCTTGGTGCGGTGGCTCGCTGATGCGGTGCCACGTATCGTTACCATGAAGCGGTCGGCATGCATTGAAGGTGCACGGGTGGCCTTTGCCCGAGTCAAGACATACTGGGGGAAGACGAAGGCCGTCGATGTTGCAGCGCAGGGTCCACCCAAGGGAAAGGACCATCATGCAGCATAGCATTACTTTGAGGACGTCTTAGAGGCTGCCCGCTTGATAGAGGGTCAATGTTCGAAAGGCATAATATTTGAGTGAACCTTATACGAGTTGTAAAATACAATTGTTATAATTAGTCTATATTTTGATTTTGCCTAAAGGATTTTGTTACTCCTGTGCGGCCGTTTGTATACGAACTGAAAGTTTTCCAGTCGTCGGTTTAGCCCCCTCGTAGGAAGTACATGGGTGTTTGGAAAAGCATTTGATCACTCTTGACCCAACGTCTTTGTCCGTGAAGGAGGTGTCAATGCGGTGAACCAGGCAACCGGACTATAGGGCATTAACACTTTCACTTAGCCATAGGAGGTTTATGGTGGGTCTACGACATAGCCCCTGATATGTATGCGGCTTATTCATGCGATGCGTTTACATATTTGACCAGAAAGAGGTCCTTCGTGTAACACGGAGGGAATCACGAAAGATTCTGATAAGTCATCAAGTGGTTTACCAGCTCTCGCCGCATCATGACAGTCACTTTTCGGCTTTCTCTATTGTGGTGCTTAACCAGGTGAACCGGAAGCACAATCGCAGTAGTTCTCCCTTTACTACCCTAGCCGATAGAGCGGAACATAGGATAGCAAGCACAGGAGCCGGGCAACCCAACTATTTACCCAAGACATGATTCGGAGCTGATGCATATAAGGACAAACTCGCGATGCCAAAGTATGCTATAGAGCTGTTCGGACTTGTCGGAAACTCCTTTGTTCCCATACCGAGCCCCTGGCAAATTATGCCGAGGTGTACATTACAGACAACCATAGGGGCAAAACTCGGTCCTTTTAGAAAAGAATGGATTATTTTTACTGGGATCTGAGTGATGTGCCAATCATGTACATAGATAATACAGCCACAACCCTGACTATTTGATATGCCAGGGGTCGAAGGCGGAGGAAAAAGGCACTTTACAGGCTCGAAATAGAGAGTGTGGCCTGCAAATAGTTATTTTGGACCTCCTGTCGCACGTCTGCATCGCCTGTCCTCGGTGAAGGGACTCCTTGACGGAAATAGCCCTTAAGTGTGTACGAATCCGAACTCCGATAGAGTCTGAGGCCAGCCATTGAACCACCTGTGGAGGGAAACAAGAAAGAAAAACAAAGAGAAAAAAATAATTAAAAGAAGGAAAGTTATGGGAGTACTTTCAGGTCCGTCCATGTTGTGTTTCTGCCGGTGCCCATGGTATTTTACGTATGTAGTTATGTATGCGCGGTACAGGTTTTCCAGGTATATGAGGCGGATGGTGGAAGCTGAACTACTAGTCTTGTATGGGTTTTAGACGATCATGTTGGATGGGGACTGGTGGCTTAATGGCCGATGAGGTATGTGGTGTAAGGACCCCTCTGTGTAGATCGGCTGAGATAGCCGTAGTGTGATCCTCTGCACGGAGAGAACGCTCCATGCGTTCCTCTGTTGGAGACGGTGCCATGTGTACCATGTTCACTGTCTTTATTTTGGGGGAAACTGCTTCTGATCCCCGGTGTTTGGTTGGCAAGTTCCATCGTCATCGTCGGGCGGCTTCTTCCTGATACGTCTCCAACGTATCTATAATTTTTGATTGCTCCATGCTATATTATCTACTGTTTTGGGCAATATTGGGCTTTATTATCCACTTTTATATTATTTTTGGGACTAACCTATTAACCGGAGGCCCAGCCCAGATTTGCTATTTTATGCCTATTTCAGTGTTTCGAAGAAAAGGAATATCAAACAGAGTCGAACCAGAACGAAATCTACTGGAGAAGTTATTTTTGGAAGGAAACCTACCGGATAGACTTGGACCCTAGTCAGAAGATGAAGGAGGAGCTCACGAGGGTAGGGGGCGTGCCCACCCCCCTGGGGCGCGCCACCTGCCTCGTGGCCCACCTTCGGTCCACTGACGTACCTCCTGCACCCATATATACCTACATAACCTAAAACTTCTAGAACAAACAATAGATCAGGAGTTCCGCTGCCAGAAGCCTCCGTAGCCACCGAAAACCAATCTAGACCCGTTCCGGCACCCTGCCGAAGGGGGGAATCCTTCTCCGGTGGCCATCTTCATCATCCCGGTGCTCTCCATGACGAGGAGGGAGTAGTTCTCCCTCGGGGCTGAGGGTATGTACCAGTAGCTATGTGTTTGATCTCTCTCTCTCTCTCTCTCTCTCTCTCTCTCTCGTGTTCTTGATTTGGCACGATCTTGATGTATCGCGAGCTTTGCTATTATAGTTGGATCTTATGTTTCTCCTCCCCCTCTTCTCTCTTGTAATGAATCGAGTTTCCCCCTTGAAGTAATCTTATCGGATTGAGTCTTTAAAGATTTGAGAACACTTGATGTATGTCTTGCCGTGGATATCTGTGGTGACAATGGGATATCACGTGATTCACTTGATGTATGTTTTGGTGATCAACTTGTGGGTTCCGCCCATAACCTATGCATAGGTGTTGGCACACGTTTTTGTCGTGATTCTCTGGTAGAAGCTTTGGGGCACTCTTTGAGGTCCTTTGTGTTGGTTGAATAGATGAATCCAAGATTGTGTGATGCATATCGTATAATCATACCCATGGATACTTGAGGTGACATTGGAGTATCTAGGTGACATTAGGGTTTTGGTTGATTTGTGTCTTAAGGTGTTATTCTAGTACGAACTCTAGGGCTGTTTGTGACACTTATAGGAATAGCCCAACAGATTGATTGGAAAGAATAACTTTGAGGTGGTTTCGTACCCTACCATAATATCTTCGTTCGTTCTCCGCTATTAGTGACTTTGGAGTGACTCTTTGTTGCATGTTGAGGGATAGTTATGTGATCCAATTATGTTAGTATTGTTGAGAGGACTTGCACTAGTGAAAGTATGAACCCTAGGCCTTGTTTCCACACATTGCAATACCGTTTACGCTCACTTTTATCATTAGTTACCCTGCTGTTTTTATAATTTCAGATTACAAATACCTTTATCTACTATCCATATACCACTTGTTTCACCATCTCTTCGCCGAGCTAGTGCACCTATACAATTTACCATTGTATTGGGTGTGTTGGGGACACAAGAGACTCTTTGTTATTTGGTTACAGGGTTGCTTGAGAGAGACCATCTTCATCCTACGCCTCCTATGGATTGATAAACCTTAGGTCATCCACTTGAGGGAAATTTGCTACTGTCCTACAAACTCTGCACTTGGAGGCCCAACAACGTCTAAAAGAATAAGGTTATGTAGTAGACATCAAGCTCTTTTCTGGCGCCGTTGCCGGGGAGGTGAGTGATTGAAGGTATATCTTTAGATCTTTTAATCGAGTCTTTTAGTTTCTTGTTTTATCACTAGTTTAGTTTATAAAAGAAAATTACAAAAAAATGGAATTAAGTTTGTCTCATATGCTTCACCTTTTTAATATCTTTCATGAGTATGATGGAAAGGATAATTGTGCTCAAGTGCTAGAAGAAGAAATCTATAAAATGTTTGGCACTAAATATTTGAATGATGAGCATGATTGTAATGTTGTTAGTATGAATTCCTTGAATATCCATGATGCTAATGATATGCAAAGCCACAAGCTTGGGGAAGCTATGTTTGATGAAGATAATATTTTTTGTCCCCCAAGTTTTGATGAGCAAATTTATTATAATGAAAGCATGCCTACTATCTATGATGATTATTGTGATGACATGTATGCTTTAAAGAATAATGATAACCATGAAACTTGTCATCTTTATTTTAATTTTCAATCACATGATAGTTATTTTGTTGAGTTTGCTCCCACTATTATTCATGAGAAGAATTTTGCTTGTGTGGAGAATAGTAAAATTTATATGCTTGTAGATCATGAAAAGAATGCTTTAGGTGCTGGTTATATTGTTGAATTCATTCATGATGCTACTGAAAATTATTATGAGGGAGTAATATATGCTTGTAGGAATTGCAATAATATCAAGTTTCCTCTCTATGTGCTTAAAGTTTCGAAGTTATGCTTGTTTTGCCTTCCTATGCTAGTTGATTATTGTTCCCATAAGTTGTTTGCTCACAAAATCCCTATGCATAGGAAGTATGTTAGACTTAAATGTGATAGTCATATTCTTCATGATGCTCTCTTTATGTTACAATTCTTACCCTTTATGTGAGCATCATTGAAACCATCGTGCCTAGCTAGGGGCGTTAAACGATAGCGCTTGTTGGGAGGCAACCCAACTTTATTTTTGTTACTTGCTTTTCGTTCCTGTTTAGTAATAAATAATTCATCTAGCCTCTGTTTAGATGTGGTTTTATGCTTTTAGTTAGTGTTTGTGCCAAGTAGAACCTTTGGGAAGACTTGGGGAAAGTCTTGTTGATCATGCTGTCAAAAACAGAAACTTTAGCGCTCACGAGAATTGCTGCCATTTTTATTTGGAGAGTGCTATTTAGTTAATTCTTTTTGAAGATGATTAATAGATAAATTCTTCAGGTCCAGAAATTTATTTTAGAATTTTATGAGTTCCATAAGTATACGTTTGATCCAGATTACTACAGACTGTTCTGTTGTTGACAGATTCTGTTTTCATTGTGTTGTTTGCTTATTTTGATGAATCTATGGCTAGTAAAATAGTTTATAAACCATATAGAAGTTGGAATACAGTAGGTTTAACACCAATATAAGTGAATAATGATTTCATTACAGTACCTTGAAGTGGTGATTTTCTTTCTTATACTAACAGAGCTTACGAGTTTTCTGTGAAGTTTTGTGTTGTGAAGTTTTCAAGTTTTGGGTAAGGATTCGATGGACTATGGAATAAGGAGTGGCAAGATCCTAACTTGGGGATGCCCAAGGCACCCCAAGGTAATATTCAAGGATAGCCAAGAGCCTAAGCTTGGGGATGCCCCGGAAGGCATCCCCTCTTTCGTCTTCGTTCATCGGTAACTTTACTTGGAGCTATATTTTTATTCACCACATGATATGTGTTTTGCTTGGAGCGTCAATTTATTTTGTTAGGATTTGCTTGATGTTATTTAGAATAATGTTTTTCATCTTTTATTTCAATAAAAGTGGCATTTATAGCCTTTACTATGCCTATGTTACAAGTATACATGTTGCTGTTTGAAAACATAAAGTTTACCGCTGTTGCAATAATTCCCTAGAAAAGTCAGAATGTGATAAAATTTTGAAACCTGTTGCATATTAAGCTCTGATAAATTTACTACAGTGGGAATTTTCTTTAATAATTTTTGGAGTTAGGGAAGTATGGATGTTGCAGCATTCTTTACAGACTATCCTGTTTAGGCAGATTTCTGTTATGTTTGCATTGTTTGCATATGTTTGCTTCTTTAATGATTCTATTTGAGGATAGGACTATTAAATATGCAGAGAAATTTAGTATGCAATGTTGAATAATAATTTTAGTGGTTTGCTACAGTATAGTATGATAAGGTTTTGGCAATGGTTTATACTAACTTATCTCACGAGTCCTTGTTGAGTTTTGTGTGGATGAAGCTTTTGAGATTTAGGTAGACCGTGATATGAGAGGAATTAAGGAGACACAAAAGCTCAAGATTGGGGATGCCCAAGGCATCCCAAGATAATATTTCAAGAAGTCTCAAGCATCTAAGCTTGGGGATGCCCCGGTTGGCATCCCACCTTTCTTCTTCAACAACTATCGGTTAGTTTCGGTTGATCCTAAGTTTTTGCTTCTTCACATAATGTTTGCTATTCTTAGATGTCATTTTATTTTGCTTTGCTTGCTGTTTGAATAGAATACCAGGATCTGAAATTATTAAATGTTAGAGAGTGTTCACATAGTTGCATAATTATTCAACTACTCAATGATCTTCACTTAAATCTTTCGGAGTAGTTTGTCATTTGCTCTAGTGCTTCACTTATATCTTCTAGAGCATGCTGGTAGTTTTATTTTGAAGAAATAGATTAACTCTCATGCTTCACTTAGATTATTTTGAGAGTCTTAAATAGCATGGTAATTTTCTTAAAATCCTAATATGCTAGGTATTCAAGAATAATAAAATTCTCTTATGAGTGTGTTGAATACTATGAGAAGTTTGATACTTGATAATTGTTTTGAGATATGGATATGGTGATATTAGAGTCATGCTAGTTGAGTGGTTATGAATTTGATAAATACTTGTGTTGAAGTTTGTGATTCCTGTAGCATGCACGTATGGTGAACCGTTATGTGATGAAGTCGGGGCATGATTTATTTATTGATTGTCCTCCTTATGAGTGGCGGTCGGGGACGAGCGATGGTCTTTTCCTACCAATCTATCCCCCTAGGAGCATGCGCGTAATACTTTGCTTTGATAACTTGTAGATTTTTGCAATAAGTATATGAGTTCTTTTATGACTAATGTTGAGTCCATGGATCATACGCACTCTCACCCTTCCACCATTGCTAGCCTCTCTAGTACCGTGCAATTTTCACCGGTACCATAAACCCACCATATACCTTCCTCAAAACAGCCACCATACCTACCTATTATGGCATTTCCATAGCCATTCCGAGATATATTGCCATGCAACTTTCCACCGTTCCATTTATTATGACACGCTTCATCATTGTCATATTGTTTAGCATGATCATGTAGTTGACATCGTATTTGTGGCAAAGCCACCATTGATAATTCTTTCATACATGTCACTCATGTAGTTGATATCTTGTTCTAAGTATCGAGTTGTAATTCTTGAGTTGTAAATAAATAAAAGTGTGATGATCATCATTACTAGAGCATTGTCCCGGTGAGGAAAGGATAATGGGGACTATGATTCCCCCACAAGTCAGGATAAGACTCCGGACGAAAATAAATAAATAAAAGAGGCCAAAGAAGCCCAAATAAAAAAAAGAGAAAAGAGGCCATAAAAAAAGAAAAAGGCCCAAATAAAAAAATGGGAGAAAAAGAGAGAAGGGACAATGCTACTATCCTTTTACCACACTTGTGCTTCAAAGTAGCACCATGATCTTCATGATAGAGAGTCTCCTATGTTGTCACTTTCATATACTAGTGGGAATCTTTCATTATAGAACTTGGCTTGTATATTCCAGTGATGGGCTTCCTCAAAATGCCCTAGGTCTTCGTGAGCAAGCGAGTTGGATGCACACCCACTAGTTTCTTTTGTTGAGCTTTCATATACTTATAGCTCTAGTGCATCCATTGCATGGCAATCCCTACTCACTCACATTGATATCTATTGATGGGCATCTCCATTGCCTGTTGATACGCCTAGTTGATGTGAGACTATCTTCTCCCTTTTTGTCTTCTCCACAACCATCCTACTATTCCACCTATAGTGCTATATCCATGGCTCACGCTCATGTATTGCGTGAAGATGGAAAAAGTTTGAGAACATCAAAAGTATGAAACAATTGCTTGGCTTGTCATCGGGGTTGTGCATGATTTAAATACTTTGTGTGGTGAAGATAGAGCATAGCCAGACTATATGATTTTGTAGGGATAACTTTCTTTGGCCATGTTATTTTGAGAAGACATAATTGCTTTGTTAGTATGCTTGAAGTATTATTATTTTTATGTCAATATGAACTTTTGTCTTGAATCTTTCAGATCTGAATATTCATACCACAATTAAGAAGAATTACATTGAAATTATGCCAAGCAGCACTCCGTATCAAAAATTCTTTTTTATCATTTACCTACTCAAGGACGAGCAGGAATTAAGCTTGGGGATGCCTGATACGTCTCCAACGTATCTATAATTTTTGATTGCTCCATGCTATATTATCTACTATTTTGGGCAATATTGGGCTTTATTATCCACTTTATATTATTTTTGGGACTAACCTATTAACCGGAGGCCCAGTCCAGATTTGTTGTTTTATGCCTATTTCAGTGTTTCGAAGAAAAGGAATGTCAAACAGAGTCGAAACAGAACGAAATCAACTGGAGAAGTTATTTTTGGAAGGAAACCTACCGGATAGACTTGGACCCTACGTCAGAAGATGAAGGAGGAGCTCACGAGGGTAGGGGGCGCGCCCCCCTACCTCGTGGCCCCCCCTTCGGTCCACCGACATACCTCCTGCACCCATATATACCTACGTAACCTAAAACTTCCAGAACGAACAATAGATCGGGAGTTCCGCCGCCAGAAGCCTCTGTAGCCACCGAAAACCAATCTAGACCCATTCCGGCACCCTGCCGGAGGGGGGAATCCTTCTCCGGTGGCCATCTTCATCATCCCGGTGCTCTCCATGACGAGGAGGGAGTAGTTCTCCCTCGGGGCTGAGGGTATGTACCAGTAGCTATGTGTTTGATCTCTCTCTCTCTCTCTCTCTCTCTCGTGTTCTTGATTTTGGCACGATCTTGATGTATCGCGAGCTTTGCTATTATAGTTGGATCTTATGTTTCTCCTCCCCCTCTTCTCTCTTGTAATGAATCGAGTTTCCCCTTTGAAGTAATCTTATCGGATTGAGTCTTTAAAGATTTGAGAACACTTGATGTATGTCTTGCCGTGGATATCTGTGGTGACAATGGGATATCATGTGATTCACTTGATGTATGTTTTGGTGATCAACTTGCGGGTTCCGCCCATGAACCTATGCATAGGGGTTGGCACATGTTTTCATCGTGATTCTCCGGTAGAAACTTTGGGGCACTCTTTGAGGTCCTTTGTGTTGGTTGAATAGATGAATCTGAGATTGTGTGATGCATATCGTATAATCATACCCACGGATACTTGAGGTGACATTGGAGTATCTAGGTGACATTAGGGTTTTGGTTGATTTGTGTCTTAAGGTGTTATTCTAGTACAAACTCTAGGGCTGTTTGTGACACTTATAGGAATAGCCCAATGGATTGATTGGAAAGAATAACTTTGAGGTGGTTTCGTACCCTACCATAATCTCTTCGTTCGTTCTCCGCTATTAGTGACTTTGGAGTGACTCTTTGTTGCATGTTGAGGGATAGTTATGTGATCCAATTATGTTAGTGTCACATCCCTGGTCCTGTTATGCACTAGGCCAGACCTCATGTGAGCATCATGTTTTAACTCAAATGAAATTTGAATTGAGGGATTTTCTAAGCCTCAGAAACCTTCTAAAAATGATGATCAACATTAAAAATTGCTTCAAATGCTTCCAAGGAAATGTTCCTTTTCAGCTTTGAAAAATATTGGCAAGAATAAAATGCAAACCAATATTTTTGGAGTGACTGAAACATTTATTTTGGGGCCTTTGAATTAATTCAATAACTATTTGCATTGGATATATATTTGATATATAAATAATATATCTCCAATAATACTGCAACATTTTTATGTGGTTTGGTCTATTTTAGCTCTAGCCACATAACTATTTTCAGGATTTTATAAAATGGTTTAGTATTTTACTAAACTAAAACAACATAGAACAAAATAGATAAATAAAAACAGAAATAGAAAGAGCAGAGGACTACCTGGCGCTCACCTCAGCCCACTTACCTGGCCCAGCTCCTCCAGCGCGGCCCAGCCCACCCTTTTCCTGTCGTCTTCCTCCCCTCGCACCGAAGCAGCTCGGTGGCGAGCACTGGCGATGCCCCGGCCACCTTCTGCTTGCCGCCTTCCCCTCGTCGCCCTGGACTCCGTCTGCGACGCCACGCAGCCCCTGGCCCTTCTCACTCCCTCTGTACTCCTCCCCCCCTTCTCTGCTCTCTCCCGCAGCACCACCGACACGCCACCATCGCCGCCGACGCCGATTGCCGCAGCCACCGGCCACCCCTCGCCCTCCCGCCGAGCTCAGGAGCTCCGCCACTCCGTCCTCGACCCACCTCACCGAGCCACGCCCCTCCAGAAGCCCCCGAACGACCTTACCGGGCTCGTCTTCTACCTCGGACCCGCCGGCCATCACCGTCAAATTCGTCGGCTCCGGACCCTCCCCGACCTCGCCGAGCGTTCCGTCGTCATCGCGGTGAGCCCCGTCGTGTTTCCCCTCTCTCCATTCGCTCGCCCCTATGCTGCACCCGCCGTCTCACCGCAACCGGAGCTCGCTGCCGCCGGCCATGTTGCCGTCGCGGCCATGGCTTGTTTCGGTCGCGTCCGAGCACGGCTTTGAGCTCGTGGGGCTCACAGGAAGCCCATGCGCAGCTCAGCTTGTCCAAAACCCCACCAGGGCCTCGCGCCCGTTACCACCCGAACTCCAGCGCCGCCGCGAGCTCCGTTTCGACGAGCCCCGGCGTCCCCGCAGCCTCCCACCTACCCCATCAGATGCGGGAGAGCCCGGGCTACGCCCCGGTGCCCTCAGCGCGCGAATCCGATGCCCTAGCGCAAGTCCGGCGTGCCCCCGCCGTGCTCCGTGGTCGTCGCCGGCGAAACTCCGGCTGGAGCTGACGTGGCTCCGTCATTAGGAGCTAATCCAACTAACTAAACCACCTACAGCCACTGACAGTAGGC
Organism: Triticum dicoccoides; assembly: GCF_002162155.2. NCBI lineage: Eukaryota > Viridiplantae > Streptophyta > Magnoliopsida > Poales > Poaceae > Triticum > Triticum dicoccoides. The sequence continues at coordinate 511,037,901 of NC_041382.1, read as the reverse complement.
CCCACCCCTGGTCAAACCCCAGTCAGCGCTGGGTTTGACCGGGATTAGTTCCTGTGTCACTGACCAGTGGACCCCACTGGTCAGGTTTGACCCGGGGCGCCCAGTTGACTCTGCCGACATCACAGTGACGTGGTGCTGACGCCATAAATCATTTTCTGGATTTAAAATAAATTCAAAATTCCAGAAAATTGTATAAACTTCTAAAAATCATAGAAATTCAACCGTAACTCCAAATTAAATAAATTATATATGAAAAATTATCAGAAAAATTCAAGGAATCCATCTGTACCATTTTCATGCATGTTTGAACAATGTTTGTCCTCTGTTTTGGACAAAACAAATAAAGGGCATTTAAATAATCATATATGGGGTTGGAGTTTGAATCATGTATTCAAGCCCACTTCATTTAAATCATAGCTAAGTGCATTAGCCCAAAACACATTCATATTGCCATGTCATAGCATGCATCATACTGTGCATTGCATCGATCGTGTTTCCTCTGTGTATGCCGGTGTTGTTCCCCCTCGATAGACGTGGTTCCGACGATGACTTCGATGACACCGATGAAGAACTAGGTTATCTTCAGAAGTGCCAGGCAAGCAAAACCCCCTTGTTCATTCCGATACAATCCCACTCTCTCGCTCCTGCTCTCTTTTACTGCATTAGGACAACAACGATTCATCTGTTACTTGCTGCGGTAGCTGAACCCCTTTATCCTTTGCATGACCTGTCATTCCACAGTAAGTAGATGAAACCCACTAGCATGAGTAGGAGTTGTTTGAGCCCTGTTGTGCCTACTCATTCATGCTTGTTTGTCATGCCTGCTACTGCTTAGAGTTGAGTCGGGTCTGATTCATCGGGGATGAATCAAGGGGTGTGAACATGTCCTACTGTTGAGAGCTAAGTGTGTGAACACGATTAGGTAAAGGTAGCGGTGAGAGGCCATGTAGGAGTACATGGTGGGTTGTCTCATTGCAGCCGTCCTCAGGAACTGAGTTCTGTGTTTGTGATCCATGAACAGCTACTACCACACATTGGGATCCTTAATTGACTCTCTCGACTTATTAATCAACATGATCTCTGTCCAGGAGTTGCAACTAGTTTCTGGTGTTTGTAGGTAGTGTTAGTAGTCTACCAAGTGGCACCCGGTACAGGTGGGCTTGGGACAGACTAGGCACAGTGGCACGGTGTACCAAGTGGCACCCGGATGGTGGGCTTGGGAACCCTGCTCACATCGTTTGGGGCCGTGAGCGACACCCCGGCCGGATCTCCTCGCGGATGGAACCCGAATAGGCGATAAACCTGGACTAGAGACTTGTTCGGTTAGTCAGGTCGTGGCCGACTCCCTCGCCCGGCTTCCGCTTGAAGGTTGCCGAGGTACATGACGTGTACAGGGCGATAAGTGGCGAAAGCGTGTGTGAAGAAGTACACCCCTGCAGGGTTATCATTATCTATTCGAATAGCCGGATTCCTCGGATATGTAAACTTGGACCCCTTGCATAGTTCATAGACAAGTGAAAGTGGATACTCTAAAATACGCAAGATAAGCGTGAGTGCTATGGATGGCGTTCTCGTAGGGAGACGGGAGCGGGTCCATAGTGGTGTATTGATATGGTGAATATGTGGACTCGTGTGCGCCACCTCAAAGGAGTTACTTGCAGTCGTAGTTCAGGTTAGCCACCGAGTCAAAGCTGGCTTGCTGCAGTTAAACTCCACCATCCCCTTTGTTGATAATGATGCATATGTAGTTAGTTCTGATGTAAGTCTTGCTGGGTACATTTGTACTCACGTTGCTTAATTTATGTTTTTGCAGAGAGACTTCAGTCTCACTAGTAGTTCCACATGGACTTCGACGTTTAGCTTGTTACCTCAGCTACGATCTTGTGCCCTCGGCAGGATCTGGTAGATAGTCAGGCTTCTCAGCCTTTTTCATTTATAGATGTCTGTACCCAGACATGATAGCTTCCGCTTGTGCTTTGACTTGTATGCTCTGAATGTTGGGTCATGAGACCTATGTTTGTAATATCTCGCTCCTCGGAGCCTATTGAATAAACTACTGAGTCGTAGAGTCATTTTGTGATGCCATGTTGTATTGCACATATCGAGCATATTGTGTGTATGTTATTGAAATGCTTGGTATGTGTGGGATCTGACTATCTAGTTGTTTATCTTTAGTAGCCTCTCTTACCGGGAAATGTCTCCTAGTGTTTCCACCGAGCCATGGTAGCTTGCTACTGCTCCGGAACACTTAGGCTGGCCGGCATGTGTCCTTCTTCATTCCTGTGTCTGTCCCTTCGGGGAAATGTCACGCGATGAATACCGGAGTCCTGTTAGCCCGCTACAGCCCGGTTCACCGGAGTCCTGCTAGCCCAGTGCTACAGCCTGGATTCACTCGCTGATGACCGACACGTTCGATGCTGGGTCATGGATGCCTGTCCCTGTAAGTTTGTGCCACTTTGGGTTTACGACTAGCCATGTCAGCCCGGGCTCCTTATCATATAGATGCTAGCGACACTGTCATATACGTGTGCCAAAAGGCGCAAACGGTCCCGGGTAAAGGTAAGGCGACACCCGTGGGAATACCGTGCGTGAGGCCGCAAAGTGATATGAGGTGTTACATGCTAGATCGATGTGGCATTGAGTCGGGGTCCTGACAGCGTTGGTATCAGAGCTTGACTGCCTGTAGGATTACCAAGCCAAACTGGTCGAAGTTGAGTCTAGAAATTCTTTAGTTATATAAGGGAATTGATTGTGGGATGGAACTTAAGGCTCTTTTTACTCCTTATACCTCATGGCCTTGTGATCTGAGTCATCATCTTCTCTCCTACGGGGATTAGGAACTAGGCTTTCTCTTCTTTCTATCAGGATCACGTATTACTAATCCGTAGACTTATAAGATTGTTGGATTTAAGCTTGAGTTCAGTTCCTACGACTTCTGTATGTTAACTATTGATCTCGAAACCTTGATATTGTGCTTTTGAGTGGTTATGCCACCATTTTTGTGAATGTTTCAAATCTTTTCTGAGCATTTACAGCCGTTATGCTGTCCGAGTCATCCCAGGTTTCTAAATAGTCTGATGCATTTGCAAATCCTTTCTTTCCGTTCCCGATGTCCTTTATGGTCAGAATAAGCACACTAACCGGTGCGTTGAGGTAATTTATTGCCTTGACATATATGTTGGAGCTATTATTATGACCCTAGGTGTTTTAGGGAGTCACCTAGTAATATAGCAATGTTTTGTGTTCCCAGTGTGAAGATTCTGGCCATCATTCTCGAAAGCATCTCGTGGTGCTACTTAGTAGTAGGCATTCTATTTCTGGGTTCTTGAACCCGAGATTCACCCTACTTACATCATGTTGATAGTGTTGTTAGTTCCTTTAGGATATTAGTAACCTTTGCGATAGTCCTCGAGGTCCGTGGTATATCGTTCTTCCAAATACCATGAACCATTCTTGGAAGGAGTTCTTCTGAACCAAGAGATGACAACAACAGTGCTCTCGATGAGTTCTCCATGCTATATTGTGACTCTGCCAGCTCAACCGTTCTGCATGGGTTATCCGGAAGAATTAAGTTGAACTTGGTTCGACATACTAATCTATGCATCCACAGCTCAGAAAGTTATATGTTCCTTTGAGTTGTCCCTCTTTAGTTGCTTACTGGCCCTCGTCTATCAATGGATAGTCAGGAGTAATTGTGCATTCGTGTTATCAATGCTTATTATTCTGGTGGTCCGTCAAGCCATTCTATTCCAGAATGACTAGGAGAAACAAACTCCAGTACCTCTTCCATATCCAGGATTGGGTCAAAGAAGTTGTGCTCCGCAGATCAAAATGCCAATCCAGCTTTTGCTCTGTTCTACCTTGGAGTATTACCATCTTTATATCGGGATTGTTATAGGAATTGCACACCATCCTATGAACTCTTGGTACAGTGATACTTCTTGCCATCATTGTTCATTCCTCGGTTCCTGTGTTATTGTAACCGGAATGCCGACAAGTGAATCGTGGTGTATGAAATCAATACTGCTAGCAACTCCGTTGCTTGGTAGTTAAATGGACAACAACCGCATTCTTAGCGTGCTGATTATTGAGTCATCATTCTAAGATTGATCGTGCTACCTAGTCCTTATTCCTGGTGCACTTTTCAATCAATGAGTTAGGATAGTGTCAATCCTTGCTTGTTTGATTATATCGTCTTGCCCTGAACAGCAAGATTGTTCTCAAGCTTAGTAACATACCGGTGGTTTGGGATTTTCCGAAGATCTTCTCGGAAGTATTACCAGGTTGTCACCTGACCGCTATGTTGAGCTCGTGATCAAGTTGGTTTATCCTGTAAACCACCCTTTCTCCAAGAATCCATGTTGGATACCCCTGAGCTAGTTGGTCAAGCTAAACAGCAACTTGGAGAGTTGGAAGATAAAAGCTTGCCTAACTTAGTTCATTTCCCAAAAGGGATATCTTGTGGTTGTGTGTGTTGAAGAAAGATGATATCTTTATTGGTTGATCCTCGCGATCAATTGTTGGATCTATTATCTTACCCAAACCTTTGATTTGAGTGTGGGCTATCCTCAAATCAAGTCAGAACCAACAATGTTCGTAATGTTGTCTTACTCGTGGTTTTTCCTCGAGCATACACCATTATATTCTTTGGTCTAACCAATGCTATCACCGTGTTCACTTAACTATGGAATTCCTTTTAAAAGGAAACCCGGATGAACTGTTGTTGAGCCCATTGACAACATCCTTATCTCCTCCATGATTTTGTTGAACATTAAGCTAGTGTTGGAAACTTGTGTAAGCATTTTCTTCATGCCCCGTTCGTGAAGCATATGCTTGGATGAAAAGAAGTGACTTCCTCTAGTTCATATGCATTTGATGCAAGTTGCCGCCGTTGATTCGAGAAAGTCAATGTTTTTCCTTTGGAATCATCCCAAATCAATTATGCATACGTGCGAAGTATTCTGTGGTTTGGAGACTTGCAACCTTCATTCCATATGTATCCCTAGTACACCAAGCCACTGATTGATTTGTTCAAGGAGAAGAAGCTCCTTCTTAAGAGTATACCCTATGCAAGGACTTCGATATCCTTGATGATGGTTCCCCACCGGAACTCGGTAGTGTTTAATTATAAGACTACTACGTGGCCATGCTTGTCTGGGACAACGTGTTCACATGTTTGTAGCAGAACCAGCTCATGTTTTGGAGCTTACTATCGTAGTTCATTCCCCAAGAATCTCACAACGTCATCTCTTCGATTTGTGTTGCAAACTTTCATTTCTCTTCCTAGACTCGATGAGTCTGGAATATCCTGACACCAACCAGATCTGAATCTCAGACAGATATGATGGTTGGAACATTTTCCAAGAACTATAATATTGGTCCCTCGATAACCGGTAAAGTGGATGTCGTGGCCAACACACCCAGCCGGAAGACCTGTTATTATAATATCTTGATTGAGGAAGTTGGCCACCTCCCCATAGGGATTTCGTAGGATTTACTCCCTAGTTGCCCCTATGGATTTCTGTGTTCCGAAGTCCGACCTTTTTACTTGATGTTCAAGATATCAAACCATATCTATGAATGGGTTACGCTAGCACATCAAGGAGAACATTAGAAGCGGAGTGCTAAATGTCTCTCGGTCGATCATCCAGATTTTATTTCTTTGGCCCCGCCAAGGGTGAAATCTGAGAAAGTGTTATCTTCCTTTGCATCTGCATCATCCATCATCATTCATCATGGTAGCAAGTTGTGTTGCCAGGATCCTTGACACGGATATTGGTAAAATCTTGATGATTGTGGAAATACTCAAGTTCTTGAGAGCACGCACAAGCGCTACGTGTTATCATCGGCACTAACTGGGATTCCTCTCAGTTTCCTCGACAATGCTATGACCCTTTCAAACAGTGAATTCACTCTCTATTGTTGGGTTCTTCCCCCAGTTACCAGAATCATTCCCAGCATTTGCATTTTGTTCCCAGCTTGCACCGCCAATGTGCCATTCTACCATGGGTCTCTTCCATTTCCGGTGGTAAGCAAATTCATCCATTACGTTGTCTTCAACAAGGTAATCCACATCATCCAAGTCCGAGTATGCCATTCTACCGACCCCCCTCCAAACGATCGCTCGAGAATTGCCTTAAGCTGGTATAAAGAGTTTCAATGATCTTTGAATCAAAGGTAATTCTTTTTGCCACTTAAGGGGATATTTCTACGAGTCACCTTCCCTAAGGTGCATCGTTATGGTATCATGGCAATTCAACTCCTCGCTACGTTGACAACCGATCACCACATTCTTAAGTCTGGATTTGTTGTCTACCTAGTGAACCTTTGTCATCTGCTTCACTCCATTCCCATGGATGTATGTTTAGTGTCTCAGCTCGAGAGATGTTGCTATGTCTCATTTCGAGAGTTAATCCTGAGTTGTTCGACCTTCGAGAAGAACGATTCTTTTAGGGTCTTCCCTTTCCTCTCGCTGACATGGTAGTTGGAGTTCTCAGAGGAAGACTTCGAGACAAAGATGGTGATCGAATCAAGGTTCTTATGAAGTGCAACCTGGATCGTGAAGATTGTGCTAGTTTGCGCTCCCCCTTCACCTTACCCTACGCTTGAATCTCGGGACGAGATTTTTGTTAGTGGGGGTGAGTTGTCACATCCCTGGTCCTGTTATGCACTAGGCCAGACCTCATGTGAGCATCATGTTTTAATTCAAATGAAATTTGAATTGATGGATTTTCTAAGCCTCAGAAACCTTCTAAAAATGATGATCAACATTAAAAATTGCTTCAAATGCTTCCAAGGAAATGTTCCTTTTCAGCTTTGAAAAATATTGGCAAGAATAAAATGCAAACCAATATTTTTGGAGTGACTGAAACATTTATTTTGGGGCCTTTGAATTAATTCAATAACTATTTGCATTGGATATATATTTGATATATAAATAATATATGTCCAATAATACTGGAACATTTTTATGTGGTTTGGTATATTTTAGCTCTAGCCACATAACTATTTTCAGGATTTTATAAAATGGTTTAGTATTTTACTAAACTAAAACAACACAGAACAAAATAGATAAATAAAAACAGAAATAGAAAGAGCAGAGGACTACCTGGCGCTCACCTCAGCCCACTTACCTGGCCCAGCTCCTCCAGCGCGGCCCAGCCCACCCTTTTCCTGTCGTCTTCCTCCCCTCGCACCGAAGCAGCTCGGTGGCGAGCGCTGGCGATGCCCCGGCCACCTCCTGCTTGCCGCCTTCCCCTCGTTGCCCTGGACTCCGTCCGCGACGCCACGCAGCCCCTGGCCCTTCTCACTCCCTCTGTACTCCTCCCCCCTTCTCTGCTCTCTCCCGCAGCACCACCGACACGCCACCATCGCCGCCGACGCCGATTACCGCAGCCACCGGCCACCCCTCGCCCTCCCGCCGAGCTCAGGAGCTCCGCCACTCCGTCCTCGACCCACCTCACCGAGCCACGCCCCTCCAGAAGCCCCCGAACGACCTCACCGGGCTCGTCTTCTACCTCGGACCCGCCGGCCATCACCGTCAAATTCGTCGGCTCCGGACCCTCCCCGACCTCGCCGAGCGTTCCGTCGTCATCGCGGTGAGCCCCGTCGTGTTTCCCCTCTCTCCATTTGCTTGCCCCTATGCTGCACCCGCCGTCTCACCGCAACCGGAGCTCGCTGCCGCCGGCCATGTTGCCGTCGCGGCCATGGCTTGTTTCGGTCGCGTCCGAGCACGGCTTTGAGCTCGTGGGGCTCACAGGAAGCCCATGCGCAGCTCAGCTTGTCCAAAACCCCACCAGGGCCTCGCGCCCGTTACCACCCGAACTCCGGCGCCGCCGCGAGCTCCGTTCCGACGAGCCCCGACGTCCCCGCAGCCTCCCACCTACCCCATCAGATGCGGGAGAGCCCGGGCTACGCCCCGGTGCCCTCAGCGCGCGAATCTGATGCCCTAGCGCAAGTCCGGCGTGCCCCCGCCGTGCTCCGTGGTCGTCGCCGGCGAAACTCCGGCGGGAGCTGACGTGGCTCCGTCATTAGGAGCTAATCCAACTAACTAAACCACCTACAGCCACTGACAGTAGGCCCCACCCCTGGTCAAACCCCAGTCAGCACTGGGTTTGACCGGGATTAGTTCCTGTGTCACTGACCAATGGACCCCACTGGTCAGGTTTGACCCGAGGCGCCCAGTTGACTCTGCCGACATCACAGTGACGTGGTGCCGACGCCATAAATCATTTTCTGGATTTAAAATAAATTCAAAATTCCAGAAAATTGTATAAACTTCTAAAAATCATAGAAATTCAACCGTAACTCCAAATTAAATAAATTATATATGAAAAATTATCAGAAAAATTCAAGGAATCCATCTGTTCCATTTTCATGCATGTTTGAACAATGTTTGTCCTCTGTTTTGGACAAAACAAATAAAGGGCATTTAAATAATCATATATGGGGTTGGAGTTTGAATCATGTATTCAAACCCACTTCATTTAAATCATAGCTAAGTGCATTAGCCCAAAACACATTCATATTGCCATGTCATAGCATGCATCATATTGTGCATTGCATTGATCGTGTTTCCTCTGTGTATGCCGGTGTTGTTCCCCCTCGATAGACGTGGTTCCGACGATGACTTCGATGACACCGATGAAGAACTAGGTTATCTTCAGAAGTGCCAGGCAAGCAAAACCCCCTTGTTCATTCCGATACAATCCCACTCTCTCGCTCCTGCTCTCTTTTACTGCATTAGGACAACAACGATTCATCTGTTACTTGCTGCGGTAGCTGAACCCCTTTATCCTTTGCATGACCTGTCATTCCACAGTAAGTAGATGAAACCCACTAGCATGAGTAGGAGTTGTTTGAGCCCTGTTGTGCCTACTCATTCATGCTTGTTTGTCATGCCTGCTACTGCTTAGAGTTGAGTCGGGTCTGATTCATCGGGGATGAATCAGAGGCGTGTGAACATGTCCTACTGTTGAGAGCTAAGTGTGTGAACACGATTTGGTAAAGGTAGCGGTGAGAGGCCATGTAGGAGTACATGGTGGGTTGTCTCATTGCAGCCGTCCTCAGGAACTGAGTTCTGTGTTTGTGATCCATGAACAGCTACTACCACACATTGGGATCCTTAATTGACTCTCTCAACTTATTAATCAACATGATCTCTGTCCAGGAGTTGCAACTAGTTTCTGGTGTTTGTAGGTAGTGTTAGTAGTCTACCAAGTGGCACCCGGTACAGGTGGGCTTGGGACAGACTAGGCACAGTGGCACGGTGTACCAAGTGGCACCCGGATGGTGGGCTTGGGAACCCTGCTCACATCGTTTGGGGCCGTGAGCGACACCCCGGCCGGATCTCCTCGCGGATGGAACCCGAATAGGCGATAAACCTGGACTAGAGACTTGTTCGGTTAGTCAGGTCATGGCCGACTCCCTCGCCCGGCTTCCGCTTGAAGGTTGCCGAGGTACATGACGTGTACAGGGCGATAAGTGGCGAAAGCGTGTGTGAAGAAGTACACCCCTGCAGGGTTATCATTATCTATTCGAATAGCCGGATTCCTCGGATATGGAAACTTGGACCCCTTGCATAGTTCATAGACAAGTGAAAGTGGATACTCTAAAATACGCAAGATAAGCGTGAGTGCTATAGATGGCGTTCTCGTAGGGAGACGGAAGCGGGTCCATAGTGGTGTATTGATATGGTGAATATGTGGACTCGTGTGCGCCACCTCAAAGGAGTTACTTGCAGTCGTAGTTCAGGTTAGCCACCGAGTCAAAGCTGGCTTGCTGCAGTTAAACTCCACCATCCCCTTTGTTGATAATGATGCATATGTAGTTAGTTCTGATGTAAGTCTTGCTGGGTACATTTGTACTCACGTTGCTTAATTTATGTTTTTGCAGAGAGACTTCAGTCTCACTACTAGTTCCACGTGGACTTCGACGTTTAGCTTGTTACCTCAGCTACGATCTTGTGCCCTCGGCAGGATCTGGTAGATAGTCAGGTTTCTCAGCCTTTTTCATTTATAGATGTCTGTACCCAGACATGATAGCTTCCGCTTGTGCTTTGACTTGTATGCTCTGAATGTTGGGTCATGAGACCTATGTTTGTAATATCTCGCTCCTCGGAGCCTATTGAATAAACTACTGAGTCGTAGAGTCATTTTGTGATGCCATGTTGTATTGCACATATCGAGCATATTGTGTGTATGTTATTGAAATGCTTGGTATGTGTGGGATCTGACTATCTAGTTGTTTATCTTTAGTAGCCTCTCTTACCGGGAAATGTCTCCTAGTGTTTCCACCGAGCCATGGTAGCTTGCTACTGCTCCGGAACACTTAGGCTGGCCGGCATGTGTCCTTCTTCGTTCCTGTGTCTGTCCCTTCGGGGAAATGTCACGCGATGAATACCGGAGTCCTGTTAGCCCGCTACAGCCCGGTTCACCGGAGTCCTGCTAGCCCAGTGCTACAGCCTGGATTCACTCGCTGATGACCGACACGTTCGATGCTGGGTCATGGATGCCTGTCCCTGTAAGTTTGTGCCACTTTGGGTTTACGACTAGCCATGTCAGCCCGGGCTCCTTATCATATAGATGCTAGCGACACTGTCATATACGTGTACCAAAAGGCGCAAACGGTCCCGGGTAAAGGTAAGGCGACACCCGTGGGAATACCGTGCGTGAGGCCGCAAAGTGATATGAGGTGTTACATGCTAGATCGATGTGGCATTGAGTCGGGGTCCTGACAGCTAGTATTGTTGAGAGGACTTGCACTAGTGAAAGTATGAACCCTAGGCCTTGTTTCCACACATTGCAATACCGTTTACGCTCACTTTTATCATTAGTTACCTTGCTGTTTTTATAATTTCAGATTACAAATACCTTTATCTACTATCCATATACCACTTGTTTCACCATCTCTTCGCCAAACTAGTTCACCTATACAATTTACCATTGTATTGGGTGTGTTGGGGACACAAGAGACTCTTTGTTATTTGGTTGCAGGGTTGCTTGAGAGAGACCATCTTCATCCTACGCCTCCTACGGATTGATAAACCTTAGGTCATCCACTTTGAGGGAAATTTGCTACTGTCCTACAAACCTCTGCACTTGGAGGCCCAACAACGTCTACAAGAAGAAGGTTGTGTAGTAGACATCACTTCCCTTTGTATCCGACGTTTAACTTGCCGGCCTGTTTGAAGACCCAACAGCTTCTGTTGGTGTGGTTAGCTGGTTTATGGGGGTGGCCATGAATCTGGCAGGGCCTATCCAATACCTTATCCAAATTGGATATTCTGTCTCTCTTTGCCTCGATTGGCTTCTTCCGTTGACCGGGTTTGGGGCCGCTGAGTCTGGCATTGACCGCTGTGTCATGCGCTCCCTCATTACTATTGCCACGTTTGTGCTTATTGCATGGTGGTTTCCCGTTGCCGTCTCGAACTTTGGAAGTGCCCGGGTCGCTGGCACTGTTGCTTCTACGGGCGAGCCAGCTGTCTTCTCCCGCACAAAAGCGGGTCATCAGAGCGGTGAGGGCTCACATGGATTTTGGTCTTTCCTGACCGAGGTGGCGGGCGAGCCACTCGTCCCGGACACTGTGATTAAAGGCCGCTAGGGCTTCCGCGTCCGGATAGTCTATGATTTGGTTCTTTTTAACTAAGAACCTAGTCCAGAGCTTTCTGGTTGACTCTCTGGGCTATTGGATGATGTGACTTAGGTCATCGGCGTCTGGTGGCCGAACATATGTACCTTGGAAGTTGTCACAGAAAGCATCTTCCAGATCCTCCCAGCTGCCGATAGAGTTTTCAGGCAGACTGTTTAACCAATACCTTGCTAGTCCTCTTAGTTTTAGTGGGAGGTATTTGATGGCATGAAGGTCGTCTCTGCGAGCCATGTGAATATGGAGAAGAAAGTCCTCGATCCATACTGCGGGATCGGTTGTTCCATCATACGATTCAATATTCACGGGTCTAAACCCCTCTGGGAATTCATGTTTCATTACTTTGTCAGTGAAGCAGAGTGGGTGTGTGGCACCTCTATATTGGGCCACGTCATGACGTAGCTCAGATGGAGTCCGTCTATAGTTTTCGACCTGGGCATAACTGGACTTGTCCCGTCCGAATTGGTGGCCGACGTCGCGTGTCGAGGCACGTCCTCGCGATCCATAGATCGACCTGTTGTGTCGTGTTCTACCATCCAGGTTCTGCCGAGGGTCGTATGTATGACCTCGAGCTGTTTTTTCTTTGTTTTTTCTTTGGAGTGGGGCGGGCTGCTGTTCGGCTTGAGCTGCCGCTTTATCCCGACTACATAGTGGAAGGTTAGCCGCGTTGTCCCGACCGCGTGGTACAAGTGTCGGCGCCTCCTCATCGAACTGAGGTAGCAATCTGTGCTTAGGGTGACCCTTAGTTGTGTGCTTGGGGCCGTATTCTTCGGCCACTAGGATGTCTATCCATCTATCCTTGAGCAGGTCTTGGTCAGCTTGAAGCTGCTGCTATTTCTTTTTCAGGCTCCTTGCCGTGGCTAATAGCCGGCATTTAAAGCGCTCCTGCTCAAGAGGTTCCTCAAGCACGATGAAATCCTCATCCCCGAGGCTCTCCTCGTCCTCGGAGAGCAGAAGATAATTACTATCCTCTAAGTCTTCGTGTATGGCCTGTTCATGCAGGCTATCGTGCCCGTCCTCCGGTTCATCCTGTTCGGATGTTGCCCCAACGGGGTCTTTATTGTCTTCAACATCGTCCGGGTTGTTGTTTTCTCCGGTGCCGGTATTACTATCTTTTGCACGACATGACTTAGAGCGGTGCCGCTAACGCCGGTGTCTGGGATGTGTCTCAGGAGGTTTATCCCCAACTGGATCTTCTTTGTCATCATCGTTGGTTTCTTTAGGTGCATCCATCATGTATATGTCGTATGAAGAAGTGACCATACCGCGTCTGGTGAGTGGCGGGTTTCGGCCCTGCTCTTCTTCGGCATCGTCGTCTATACCGTCGGAGTCTTTAGAGCCGTAATCGAGCATGTCGGTTGAGTCCTCGATTGTGGCTATGGAGCGGGTGGGGAGCAAGATTCTCCATCATCAGCCCCTAGTTCCAATCGAACATAGTTTGGATGTGAGTCCCCCGCCAAAGATAGGTTTTTCAATGAATTTAGCATGTCACCCAAAGGCGAGTGCCGGAAGATGTCTGTGGTGCTGAATTCGAAGATCGATAAACGATCAAGTTCAGCGTCCACAAGCTCACATGATTCGGAACTTACGGCCGAAGACGAGTCCGGAGTTCCGGTGGCACAGGTATCGTGTAAGATCAAGTCTATGTGCGGCTCCAACGCCGAGGAATCTGTGGCCTCCGTGGCGGGGTTGAGCTTCCCGTCCTTGGGTGGCGCAGCCTGCTCCGGATCTAAGGCCAGAGTGGTTATGGGAGCTGTCTCCTGGATGCAGTCCGATGAAAGATTTAGGTCATGTCCCTCGGGGTGGCCAGGAGCGGTAGCCGCGGTCTCGAATCCGGTGATGATCAAGTACCCATGGATGTCGGCGACGTAGTTCAAGCTCCCAAATCTGACCTGATGGCCAGGGGCGTAGCTTTCGATCTACTCCAGATGGCCAAGCGAGTTGGCACGCAGAGTGAAACCGCCGAACACGAAGATCTGTCCGGGGAGGAAAACTCCCCCTTAGGCAGCATCGTTGCAGATGATTGAAGGAGCCATCGAACCTTTTGATGACGACATAGTGGAACTCTCAATGAAAGCACCAATGTCGGCGTCAAAACCGGCAGATCTCGGGTACGGGCTCCCGAACTGTGCATCTAAGGTCGATGGTAACAAGAGACAGGGGACACAATGTTTTACCCAGGTTCGGGACCTCTCTATGGAGGTAATACCCTACGTCCTTCTTGATTGATCTTGATGAATATGAGTATTACAAGAGTTGATCTACCACGAGATCGTAATGACTAAACCCTATAGGTCTAACTTGTGTGGCTATGATAATGTATGTCCTCCGGACTAAGTCCTCCGGTTTATATAGATACCGGGAGGATCTAGGGTTGCACAAGGTCGGTTACAAAGAAAGGAATCTACATATTTAGTCTCCAAACTTGCCTTCCACGCCAAGGACAGTCCCATCTAGACACAGGTGTAGTATTCGGTCTTCGTACCTTCACAGCCCATCAGTCCGGCCCATGGCTAACAGGCCGGACGCCCGAGGACCCCTTAGTCTAGGACTCCCTCAGAGACAACTAGTACAAGTTATCCTGACAAAAGTAGTCTTCGCCTACAAAGGCTCTGGTGGTGACGCTGCAGTGGGCTCCGTGGTGACCTCCATCCTGTTGTCCTGGTGTTCTTGGTCTCGTTGCACTAATATGGAAACCTTTGTTTGATTCTTCAGGACTTCATGCCTGCTCTTGCCTCCTTGGCACTAAAGGGGAAACTGGCACACTATGGTTGCTGGCTCCCGCCTGGCCTTGGTCATCATGGCTGTCGGTGTCAAAACCGGCGGATCTCGGGTAGGGGGTCCCGAACTGTGCGTCTAGGCGGATGGTAACAGGAGACAAGGTACACGATGTTTTTACCCAGGTTCGGGCCCTCTCGATGGAGGTACAACCCTACTCTTGCTTGATTAATATTGATGATATGGGTAGTACAAGAGTAGATCTACCACGAGATCAAGGAGGCTAAACACTAGAAGCTAGCCTATGGTATGATTGTTGTTCGTCCTATGGACTAAAACCCTCTGGTTTATATAGACACCGGAGAGGGCTAGGGTTACACAGAGTCGGTTACAATGGTAGGAGATCTACATATCCATATTGCCAAGCTTACCTTCCACGCCAAGGAAAGTCCCTTCCGGACACGGGACGAAGTCTTCAATCTTGTATCTTCATAGTCCAGGAGTCCGGCCGAAGGTATAGTTCGGCTATCCGGACACCCCCTAATCCAGGACTCCCTTAGTAGCCCCTGAACCAGGCTTCAATGACGACGAGTCCGGCGCGTAGATTGTCTTCGGCATTGCAAGGCGGGTTCCTCCTCCAAGTACTTCATAGAAGATTTTGAACACAAAGGTAGTGTCCGGCTCTGCAAAATAAGTTTCCACATATTGCCATAGAGAGAATAATATTTACACAAATCTAATCTGCTGACGTATTTCGTAGCGTGACATCACACCACGGCCAAGTCTTTAATCGAATCGTTTTACCGTCCCACCTCAGCGCGTTTAGCGAGGTGGTTTCCTTGGCATGCTTGTCAAAGCAGAGATCGTGTCCCCTTATTCCGGGATTCTCATCAATACGGGCGTGGGTAACCCAACCGTACCCGTTGGTATGTTCTCTCGATCAAAGGCGAGTCCCAAACGGTCACGGGGAGGGCCCTTGGTATTCTACCTCTTATAAAGAGACCAAGGCCTTACTCATTTCTTTCAATCTCAAACGAGTTCGCCCTTCGCCTCGAGTTCCAACACCCAAGGCTCCAGATTTCAGGCGCTTCGGACCTTCGACAATGTCCGGTTCCAACCTTCGAGGCCGATGGATGCCCTCCTCCGTCACGGAGGAGGACATGCTGAAGTTGAGAGAGGCCAGGTTCTTTACCGGCGAAATCTGGCATAGGCTGCCTGCACAAGGGCAGGTCATTCTCACACCCAAGCCTGGTGAGAGTGTGGTGTTCATGTCTCACTTCCTTCGTGGGCTAGGCTTCCTGACGGATCCCTTCGTGAGGGGGCTCATGTTTTATTATGGGCTGGAATTTTACGACTTAGCTCCGGAGTCCATCCTCCATATTTTCTCATTCATCCTCGTGTGTGAAGCCTTCCTCCGTATTACTCCTCACTTCGGACTATGGCTCAAGACCTTCAAAGTAGAGCCGAAGATGATCGAGGGACAACACGCGGAGTGCGGAGGTGCCTTTATAAGCAAGAATGCTGGTGCTCCATGTCCCGAGGGCTCTTTTCAAGAGGAGTCCAGCTTATGGGAACGAGAATGGTTTTACATCACCGTTCTAGGGGCACCAAGTGGGTGGCGCCACCTGCCTTTCGCTCGGGTCCCCCACCACAACTACTGTCATGGGTCAAAAAAGGACTGGAATGGGGGCCATCCAAGGACGTGCCCTTGTTGCAGGGCCGCATTCGAGATCTCCTAGAAAGAGATATCAGTCTGGTCATGGTGACACCTGTTATGCTGATTCACCGAGCTCTGCCCTGCAAACGTCGCCCCCTCCGCCTGTGGGAGTTCAATCCGGAGGGACCATGAGCTCTCCAACATTTCATGGGCGCAACGCTCGTGGAGATGTACAAATTGTTCTTCAGATCACAAGCAATGTGTCCGGACTTGACCGAGGACACAGGCCTGAGCTGCAATCGCCCGGATACTCAAGTAAGTAGCCTTGTGCCCGGACTCGCTATCCGTATATTTATCATAAAATTGCCCCTAAAAGAGTTGTCCTTTAAACAGGAGTGGATAGCAAAAGCAAAGCTAATTAGGTGTCCGGCCCCCCTCCCCGAGACCAGGCCGGATCCCGTGCTAGTCAGGATGTTGGAGGTTGTGCCTTTGGAGGGAAGCGAGGGAGGGGACAAGGAAGCTACAGCCTCCTCTAAGAAGGTTGTAAGGAAGGGAGGAATAGAAAATTCCTCTCCTCAGGGGAAGAAGAGGACCGCCTCTGACGACCTGGAGACCATGGCCTCAAAGCGGGGGAAGAAATCTTCGTCAGAGGATCCTGCCCCGGGAGATACTTCGGCTGAATTATGCCCTCAAGGGGATCAACCCTCCACCGAGCCATAAGTAGAGAGGAGTTTTTCTTTTTAAGAAATGAGAGAAATCCTTATGTTATATCTGAGAAGAGTAATCGGTAGCTCGGACCTTAGCCCTTCTCAGCAGAGCTCGTCTTCGGGGGATCTTCTTCCAGAGATGATGGAGAGCGGAACGCCTCCCCCTGCCGTACCGCCTTGCGAGGCGGGCGACCCTGAGGTATCGTCGCGGAGGGTTTCTCGGAATCCGGCAGGGCCGGAAGGTAGTCATATGGCCCCCCAAAGCCCTTCGCGTCCGGCCTTCTAAAAGGGCCATCGGACGAGTCCGGCACCGTCTGGTGCACGGTCGGAGGAGCTGAAGGATCTGCTAGGGCGAGCATCTATCTCAGAGGAGCACCGTGCATTGATGGGTACGGTGATTTAGAGGATTTCATCCGTGGAGAGCGGATTGCACGAGGCCATCAGGAGTTTACTGACAGGTTTTGAGGTACGCGAAATAATGTACCCTTTTTGTACAGTTGCGCATAAATAAGATGCGCCCTGTGTAGATAGTAGCCCCTGAGACTCTGTGCGTTGTCAAAAGTGACGGCGCACAGAGGATCATAATCCCAGGTCTAATATGCCGCCTTCATACGTAGGTGGCGAAGTGTCCGGTGGCCAGCCGGACTGATGAATTTGCCGAGCTAAAGCGGCAACTTGACGTGGCAGATGCCGACATCGCGCTTGTCAACAAGCGGCTTAACGAGGCACAAGGTATGTAATTCCTCCGGCAGCACCTGGTAAGAGGAGCTTTATGCCAGTATCTTACAATGTGTGCGCTTGATGCAGATGGTGCTGCTGCGATGGAGAATCTTTGGGCGGAACTTGCCCGAGCCAAGTAGCAAGCCAGGAAAACTGATGCAGCCGCCGGAAGGCAATTGAAGAGCTGAAAGACGAACAGGCTGCTCACTGCCGAAGCAAGAAGGAAATGGCCGAGATGGCTGTGAAGCTGAAGAGCGCTGCTGACCGTTGCAAGCTTCTTGAAAAAGAAGATCAGGCGGAACAGACGGACCTGTAGAAGGCCGTTGCCGATGCCAAGGATGCTCGCTCTGCGATGAGAGCTATGAAGGAGGAGCTGCGTCAGGCCGGAGAGATCGCGGCTGGAAAGCCCTTTATGCTGCGGAGGAAGTTCTGTGATCCTAAACATGCTCCGTTAGACCGGATGTGGAGTACGGCGGACACCTATCTGGATTTGGCAGTGAGTGCCGCAAATGCGGCCGAACACTTCCGAGATCAAGAAGATCGCGAAGTGGAAAAGCTCTTTTGGTCGCAGTTCCACAATCCGAAGCGTCCACTGTCATTAGCCGATCGTTTGACCGAATGGGCCGAGCTAAATAGGTTGTCCGGACGCGCCATGAAGTATGTGGTGAGTCATCTGTGGCCAGAGAGGTCAGAGCCGAAAAGTTATTTCAACTTGGTGCAGCAGTTCCTTGGTGCGGCGCCGCATAGCAATGCGATGAAGAGGTCAGCGTGCATAGAGGGTGCGCGGATGGCTCTTGCCCGTGTCAAGACATACTGGACGGAAATGGAGGCCACCGCTGTTGCATCCCCAGACTCGGATGGAAGCCGAGTACCTACCGAGCACTATTTCCAGGAAGTTCTGCAAGGCGCTCGTTTAATAGAGACGCAGTGCTCGAAGGATACTATATTCGAACAGCATATATTATTGTAAAACAATATTATGATAAACTGTAGAAGCTTTTTATACTTGTGCCTGCAAGTATTATAATACCTCTTGTGCGGCCGTTTAACATATATGTATATATAATCTAAAAGATGACAATCGTCGGCTTCAGGCCCCACGCACATAATGCGGGGGTGTTCGTAGAAGGCGCATTTTCACACTTGATCCAATGTCTTGGTCCTACAAAGGAGGTGATAGCGCAGCGAACTAGGCAATCGGACTATGATGCTTTATCACTTTCACTTAGCCATAGGAGTTTGACAGTGAGGCTACTTATATAGCCCCTGGTGGCGCCTGCGCTCGCCCGAACTCGGGGCGCGTATGTGCCTGTCTGGGAAACGGCCCTTCGTTAATGCGGAGGAATCCTAAAGATTATGATAAGTCATCAAGTGGTTGACTAGTCTCACGCTATATCATGACAGTCAGTTTTCGGCTTTCTCTACTGAGGTGCTCGCCTGGCCAAACCGGGGCACAATCGCAGTAGTTCTCCTGGTGCCGCCTTAGCCGATAGAGCGGAACGTAAGGTAGCAAAACACAGGAGCCGGGCAAACCCAACATTTTACCAAAGACATGATTCGGAGCTGATGCATATAAGGCCAAACTCGCGGTGCCGAACACTCCCTAAGATATTCGGTCTTTGTGAGGGCGGGCGGGATAACGCCCTTAGTAATAAGCCCCTAGTGTCCAGGTACGCGCAAAAACTCTGACGTGGCCACATGCCAAAACGCCAGCCTCCGCCTTGGTTATACCAAGAAACCAGGGGATGTGTATCAACAAGAGACAGTAAGAAAGGTTTACGCAGGGTCTTAATCTGAAAAGAATCCTTGGAACGGGTCCCCGCTGCACGTCTGCGTCTGTGTCTCCGTTGTGCCGTATCCTAGACGGGCGTAGCACGGTGTTCATCTGTAAAAGAGAGGAACTTAGTTGAAGAAAGATCGTGCCGAACTTAAGTTATACTAAATAAACAAAGTATAAAACGAAATGGGTAAAATTGAGCTTTATTGTCTCTTGTTTTATATGCACGGAGCCCCTAGTATAGGGGTATACGGCTATTAAGCCTTTATCAATTGTATGTTTATGCCGGACTCGGCTAGCCGTGTCTGTGGTCTTGACGACCTGTTTAGGTGCTTTGGCTGGTGAAGAAGCTTTATTGTGGGGCTGTCAAGGCAGCCGCACTGTCTTCCGCGCGGGAGGAACACTCAATGTTTTCCCTTTAATGAGATGATGCCTCGTGGACCGGGCATCTTAAGCGTAAGAGATGCATAATGCGGTATTGCGTTAAAGTGGGCGAAAGCTTCGCGCCCCAGCAGTGCTTGATAGCTACTTGAGAATGGGGCGATGTGGAAAGTTAGCTATTCACGACGAAAGTTATCGGGGGAGCCGAACATAACTTCTAGCCGGAGAGAACCCATGCAACGGGCATCCGGGCCTGGCGTTACCCCTTGAAAGGAGGTTTTGCTATGGCGAATTTTTGTTGGGTCTATCCCCATGTTGCGGATTGTGTCCTAGTATAACAGGTTTAGACCACTGCCGCCGTCCATCAGGACATTTGTAAAGTGGAGTCCGCTGATTATTGGATCTAATACCAAGGCAGTCCAGCCTGCGTTCCGGATACTTCTAGAGTAATACTGATGGTCGAAGGTGATCGGTTTTAACAACCATTGGCGAGACTCCTTTGGGATAGGCCGTATGGCGCGTATCTCTGTTGGCGCCATTCTGTTCGTCATGTGAAGTAAGATTACTGTTTTGACTTCTTGTGGGAAATCCTTTTGTTTCCTGGTGCTCTGCTTGTGGGGTTCGTCGTCGTCCTCACTTGGTGTGTCATGCCCCTTGTGTTCGGTGTTGAGTTTGCCGGATTGCTTGAAAACCCAACAATCTCTGTGGGTATGGTTCGCAGGCTTCCCGGGAGTATTGTGTATTTGACATATCTTGTCCAAGATTTTGTTTAAGTTGGATAGCTAGTCCCTGTTATCCTTGAGGGGCGGCTTTCTCTGATTCTGCCGCGAGCTTTTGAATCCGGCGTTGACCGCCATGCTCTTTGGGCTGTTTCCCTTATTCCGGTGCTGGTCCTTGCTGCGTCGGGGTTTTCCATTTCCATCCCTAACTTCGGATGTACTTGGGTTGCTGGTGCTACATCTTTCCAACCAGCTGTCCTCTCCTACGCAAAAGCGGGCCATGAGGCTTGTTAATGTGGCCATTGTTCTTGGCTTTTCTTGGCTGAGGTGTCTGGCGAGCCATTCGTCTCGAACGGTATGCTTAAAAGCTGCTAGGGCTTCGGCGTCCGGACAGTCGACTACCTGATTCTTTTTAGTAAGAAATATGTTCCAGAATTTCCGGGCTGACTCCCGGGCTGTTGAGTTATGTGACTGAGATCGTCTGCATCCAGAGGGCGGACATAGGTCCCTTGAAAATTTGCCCGGAAAGCATCCTCAAGCTCTTCCCAACTTCCAATGGTGTTTTCGGGAAGGCTTTTGAGCCAATGTCGGGCTGGCCCTTTAAGCTTGAGGGGTAAGTATTTTATGGCGTGGAGGTCATCTCCTCTGGCCATGTGTATGTGGAGGATATAATCCTCGATCCAGATCCCATGGTCTGTTGTTCCGTCGTACGCCTCTATGTTACGGGCTTGAATCCCGCTGGAAATTCATGGTCCAGCACCTCATCGGTGAAACATAGGGGGTGTGCGGCACCCCTGTATTTGGGTGTGCCGTGATGTTCGGATATTTGTTGTGTTGCATTGCTTACTAGAGCTTGCTTTCTTGGCCCGTGGATAGATCTGGCTGGGCCATCTTTTTGATGCGGATCCTTTGGTGGATCGCGTGTCGGCTTGTGTGCGGCGCCGCTTGCCGCTCCATGCTAGCCATGAGGTCGTCTATCCAACCGGGTGGCTTTCCTATTTTTTGACTGCGGGGGCTCTAAGGCCTCCTCGTCAAATTTAGGCAGTAGCTTTCGCTTTGGATAGCTTTTTGTGCGGCGACTGCCGCCATATTTGTCTGCGGTGTTGCGTCTTCCGCAGTTTTGTGCTTCCGATTCTGCTTTTTCAGGCTACGCGCAGTGGCGACGAGCCTTTTGTGGAGGTTCTTCTGCTCCATGAGCCTATCTGGCGTAAGGTCGTCCGGACTGTTGTTTTCGCCGGGGACGGGGTGTTCGGTTTGTTTATCCAAGTTGCCCTATTCGGATGGTTGCTCGAAGGCATGTTCGTCGTCCGCCGGCTCGTCCTGCTCTATGGCTGGGTCTGTATGGCTACTGTCTCTGTCGAGGCGGGGCTTGGAGCGGCGCTTACGTCACCGCTTTGATTACTTATCAAGTGAACGATCCCTCATTGCATCCCTGTGTTCCTCGTTGTCGCTTCCTTTGGGTGTGTCCACCATGTATACATCATGAGATGAGGTGGCTGTCCAGTGCCTTATAGGCGTTGGTTCATGTTCATCTCCTACATCATCGTCCATACCGTCGATGTCTTCGGAGTCGAAGTCGAGCACGTCGTTTAAATTATCGACAGTGGTTACGAAGTGGGTGGTTGGTGGGCATCGAATTTCTTCGTCGTCCTGTTCCCAATCTTGCCGGTCATAGTCCGGCCAGGACTCTCCTGACAAAGAGAGAGACCTGAGTGAATTCAGAATGTCGCCGAAGGGCGAGTGTTGAAAGATGTTGCAGCAGTGAACTCCATGATCGGCGCCCAATCGGATTCGGTCGGTAGGGGCGCGGAGGGCTCGGAGTCTGGAGAGGAGGCCGGCATCTTGGAGTCACGGGCTTTGCAGAGGACAAGGCTGGTGTTCGGCTTGATCGTCGTAGAGATTTCAGCCCCCGAGGCGGTGTCTAACCACCCATCCTCGATTGGTGTGGTCGGCTCCGAGCCAAGGGTCGGAGCGGATACAGGTGCGGCCTCCAGGGCACTGTTCGACGGCCGAGCTAGATCATGCCCACCAGGACAGTGCGGGGCGCTCGGCTGCGGCTCAGATCCGTCGAAGATCAAGTCTCCGCGGTCGTCCGCTGTGTAGTTTAAACTTCCAAATCTGACCTGACGGCCAGGGGCGTAGCTTTCGATCTGCTCTAGATGGCCAAGCGAATTGGCCTGCAGTGCAAAGCCACCAAATACGAAGATCTGTCCGGGGAGAAAAGTCTCACCCTGGGTCGCATCGTCGTTGATGATCGGAGGAGCCATCGGGCCTAAAAGTGATGACACAGAGGAACTCTCAATGAAAGCACCAATGTCGGTGTCAAAACCGACGGATCTCGGGTAGGGGGTCCCGAACGGTGCGTCTAGGCGGATGGTAACATGAGACAAGTGACACGATGTTTTTACCCAGGTTCGGGCCCTCTCGATGGAGGTAAAACCCTACTCCTGCTTGATTAATATTGATGATATGGGTAGTACAAGAGTAGATCTACCACGAGATCAAGGAGGCTAAACCCTAGAAGCTAGCCTATGGTATGGTTGTTGTTCGTCCTATGGACTAAAACCCTCCGGTTTATATAGACACCGGAGAGGGCTAGGGTTACACAGAGTCGGTTACAATGGTAGGAGATCTACATATCCGTATCGCCAAGCTTGCCTTCCACGCCAAGGAAAGTCCCTTCCGGACACGGGACGAAGTCTTCAATCTTGTATCTTCATAGTCTAGGTGTCCGGCCGAAGGTATAGTCCGGCTATCCGGACACCCCCTAATCCAGGACTCCCTCAATGGCTCATGCCACATGAACCTCGCGAGGTGCACCTTACAATGATATCTCTGCTCCTTGGGAGCCAGCCTAGTGAGGCCGCCCCCCAGGGAGGTCTTGGTGTCGTCCGCCCCGCGAGGCTTGGCCCCTCGTGAAAGTCTTGGGTTGTTGTTGCTAAAACTGGGCCATACCGGGCCGCCGATGGAGCCACGCCGCGGGCCATAAGCAGGCAAGTCTGGGTACCCCCGTTCCTAGGACACAAATAGTAGCCCCCGGGCCCAAGGCGCGCTCGAACATGGCTTCGAGGCGAAGCTGAAGGGTAAGTGTGGAGCGCCGCGGGCCCCAACCACTTTCGGCCTTGGTGGACACGTGATGATTGATGGGACGTGGACGCCTCCGCTTCCCCATGCTGCCTCGGCAATTGTTCAACTTGATGAGACCCTGCTACATGCGGAAGAGAAACCATCATTACGTGCTATCATGGAGACCGGCGGTTGGCCTCCTCCTGGCTATAAATGAGGGGAGGGGCGGAGCCCCCTTGCTCATCTCTGTCTTTTTGCAGTCCGCTTCCTCTTCTTCTTTCCTGTCTCTACATCTTGCCGTAGCTCCCATGGCGCCGACAAGGAAGTTCTCCGCCACCGAGAAGGGGAAAGCCCCCAAGGAGGGACCTGACTCGCCACCTCCCAAGAGATGGCGAGGTCGCCCGCGCAAGCATGCCGCGACTCCTGCAGTGGCTCCTCGAGGGCGCGAGCGTGTCTTGGCCGGCCATGGCGGCACTTCTTCTCGCGGTGGGTGCCGCTAGGGGTGAGGCAGCCCTTGTGAAGAGGGAGGCCCACCATGGTTGTGCGACCTCCCAGGACGCAATTCCACTCGGCCGACATGCTCCCTGAGTTTGTCGTGTGGTCGGAGAAGCCGGCCGGCACCTGGCTCCAGCTTCCACGCTCCTTCGCCGGTGAGCTGCCATCCATGGGTCTCGATGGCCTCTGACTGTAGGCCGATGGCTACTGCAGCAAGTCCTCGTGGGTTGTGGTTGAAGTCTCCGCCGCGGGCAGCGTGGCCCTGACCCGCGGCTGGCAGACGTTCATCCGCGCGCGCGGCCTAAGCAGGAGGTGCACCCTCCACTTCAAGTATGTCGGCGTCGCGGACCTCTTCGTGAGGGAGTTCAGGGAAGACAGTCGCCGCGCAGGGTGCTGCCCCGAAGACGGCAGCAGCCACGACGGGCTCGGTCTTGACGGCGGCCGTGACAACGCTGAGGGCGAGCTCGCCCTTGGCGACAGTCGTGGTTCATCCAGCGGCGGCGGCTCCTTCTCCTACGAGAGCACCAACAGTGGTGGCTACGACTAGCCGCCACGCCGCCATGCTCGCTTCGAGGACGGTGACGGGTCGTACCATCGCCATGCTTCAGTGAAGGGTGAGGAAGACTCAGGTTGAGCTGCCTAGAGGCCCTTGGAACTAGGCCTCGTGAGTTGTTGCGGTCACTCGAGCCGCTTTTGTTTGATCCTTCCTTTCTTGCTGCATTTGAAAAAGAAAGCAGAGAGCCCTGCAGGGGCGTGTAATGAACCATGGTATCTGTGTTACTATGCTATGTTTATTGTTCTGTCCTTATGTTGTGGTGCTCATGTTCCAAATAGGTGTGGTAGGATAACTTAGCTTGATGTGCTCGCGGTAGTCTCCCTCATTGTGAGAGCGCACGCTTCATTATCTGAGGAGGCCCTCTTGCTGGTGGCTCAAGGGCCATTGGCCTCAGGAGACAACTTGAAGTTGCGGAATTGTTAAAAAACTTGGTCGGGCATCTTGTTCTTTCCTACGCGATCCCTTAGGTATGGGCTAGTCGTGGCTTGGTGCACCGCATCACAGTACCCAGGGGCATGGACTTTAAGTGACCGTAGGTCACGAGCTTACTTGAGGGCGTCTCGCGAGGATAGAAAAAGCCGTGGCCCTGGGGGGACAGGGCTATGGCGAAGTATGTTCGTGGCGTGGGGCGGGCCCGACGTGCACACACATACCTGCCCAGCCCCCATGCGCGAGACGCGTGAGGAAAGGCGGCGGGAAACTGCCGCCCCTCTTGGGCCAAGACTGACGGTCAAGAGAAAAGGCGAGAGGGAAATCCAAATTGGCAATCTAAAATGCGAGAACTCCAAATTCCATTAAGAAAGATCCAAACCAACTATAGAAAGCAAGCAAATGAACAGTCGCGTTCGGCACCTAGTCTAGTCTTCTCACCAACGCGGAGCTAAGTGTTGCCACTAGGACATGGGAGGGAGCCCCCGAGGCCCGAGGGCGGCTCTCCGGAGACTCCAGGGCGTGTATATCCCCACTCATTATTACGTGAGAGTGTCACAAGCGGAGACATTCACAGGCACTGGGCCTTTCTTCATGGGTAGAACTTCCGAAGGTGCTGGATGTTCCAGGCGTTCTGGATGGGGATCCCATCGTGTGTCTCCAGGCGTGCGGCGCCATGCCTGGAGACGCAGGCGACCCTAAATGGGCCCTCCCACATGGGTGAAAGCTTATACAACCCTTCCCTAGATAGCACACAACATAGGACGAGATCACCCACCTCGAGCATCCTGGAGCCGACGCTGCGTCCGTGATACCACCACAGCGCCTGCTGGTACCATGCCGCTCGGAGTGAGGCTTGACGGCGGCGTTCCTCCCCCGGCATGAGGTCCATCCCTCGCGTGGCATCTAGACGTGCCTCGTCAAACACCAAGACCCGCGCGGAGCGATGCCTGACCTCATGTGGGAGAACCGCTTCAGCTTCGTAGATGAGGAAGAATGGAGTTTTACCTGTCGGCTTGGTCGTGGTGGTGTGGAGAGACCACAACATGGACTGGAGCTCATCTAGCTAGCCCCTACCGCAGGCCTCGAGCTTCTTCTTGAAGGTCCTTGCCTTAAGGCCTTTCAGGACCTCCGCGTTGGCGCGCCCAGCTTGGCCGTTGCTCCTCGGGTGTGCCACTGAGGCGTAGCACATCTACGTTCCAAGGTTAGCACAATATGTTTTGTAGAGATTGCTAGTGAACTGCGAGCCGTTGTTAGTGATGATACGATTAAGGACTCCAAACCGGCTTACGAGGCCCTTGATGAACTTGACCGCCGAGCCGACCGGGATGGCGCGGACTGCTTCCACCTCCGCCCATTTGGTAAGCTTGTCGATGGCGACGTAGAGGTAGCGGTAGCCCTTGGGCGCTCGAGGGGACAGACCCAAGATGTGCAGCCCCCAGACCGCAAACGAACACGAGAGCGGAATGGTCTGGAGGCCCTGGGCGGGCTCGTGGATTTGCTTGGCGTGTAACTGGAAGGCTTCATAGGATCTCACCAGCTCGGTCGCGTCGCTGAGCGTCGTGGGCTAGTAGAATCCGCTGTGGAACGCCTTGTCCACGAGGGTGCGCGATGATGAGTGATGCCCGCAGTCTCCGTCGTGTTTGTCTGCTGGCATCTCGCACCCCTATTCCCTGGAGATGCATCGCATGGAAACATCGTTCGGTCGTTCTCGGTAAAGCTCACCATCCTGAATGCAGTAGGCTGTGGCCTATCGAGCCACGCGCTCAGTGTCTTCTTCCTTCTCCGGCAGGGTCCCTTGCAGAAGGTACGCATTGAATTCTTCGGTCCAGCACCCCTCTCGATGCTCAAGCGCTAGGAGTAGGCGTGCTCCTGAGGTCGGGCCGCAGGCGGGGGCTCCTGAGGTAGATGCTGGCGGGAGCTCCTCCTGAGGCAATGCTGGCACCACAATCGGAGGGGCTGCTGAAGGCTTGAAGAGCCGCTCCTCGAAGACACCAGGCTCCTCAGGCTGGCGCTTGGATGCTTTCTTGGCGATGTTGTCGTCTTCCTTGTTCGTGTCGCGGGGCACTTGCTGCAACTCCAGGCCCAAGAATTGTTTCTCCATTTTGCGTACCTCCCCCAGGTATGCCTCCATGTGTTCATCTTTCGGCTCGTACACTTTGTTGGAGAAGTTGACGAGGAGCTGGGAGTCACCCTTGATGGTGAGGTGCTTCACGCCCAAACCGTCTGCGGCCTTGAGGCCGGCGATCAAGCCTTCGTACTCCGTGATGTTGTTGGAGACCTTTTCGCCGTGTTGGAAGTAGAGGTTCATGGTGTAGTAGAGGTTGTCCTGAGTATGGGAAATGAGCACAGCTCCAACCCTCGCACCCTGTCATGCAAAGGTGCCGTAAAAGTACATGGCCCAGCCGTCTGGTGCTTCGCCCCCGGTGAGAGAGATCGGTCCTCACCTGTCTCTGGTCTTGGGGCATCAGTCCACTCTGCCACGAAGTCGGCGAGTGCAGCTCCCTTGATGACCCTGGTGGGGCTAAACTCCAGCTGAAATGCCTGCAATTCGATGTTCCATTCGGCGACTCTACCTGCAGCATTAGGGCTCCGGAGCACCCTCACTAGTGGGTAGGTCGAAATGACGTGGATGGGGTGGCCTTGGAAGTATTGGCGCAGCTTGCGCGAGGCGACGAGAAGCGCGAGCAAGAGCTTCTGTGGCATGGGGTAGCGTGCTCGGTTGTCCCGCAGTACCATGCTGACGAAGTATACCGGGTTGTCGACGAGGGCAGGATTGTTGGTGTAGTCCAATATCTCCTGGGGCTGATGCGCCTCCTGAGCCTGGTGGACCTTGGGAGCTTGGTCGCCTGTTGGCGCAGCTATGGCCTCAGGAGTGCCTCCTTGAGGTCGGGCCATCTTGACCAAGCACGCGGAGTCGTGTGGCAGGCCCTTGGAATGGCGCTCCTCCCTGATGGCAACCAGCGCCGCGCTGGCTGAGTGAGGCATGGCGGCCAGGTAAACCACCAAGGGCTCGAGTGGACGCGGCGCCACCATCACCGGCGGGCTGGTGAGGTATTTCTTGAGATCTTGCAATGCGGCGCCGGCCTCCGCAGTCCACTCGAACGGCCCCTTCGTCTTCATCAGCTTAAAGAATGGGAGGGCGTGCTCCCCCAGCTTGGAGATGAAGCGCCATAGTGCGGTCACGCAGCCCGCCAACTTCTACATTTCCTTAAGGGACTGTGGCAGACTCATCCTTTCTATCGCCTTGACCTTCTCCGGGTTTGCCTCGATCCCCGTGTGTGACACCAGAAAGCCCAACAGATTGTTGGAGGGGATGCCAAACATGCATTTCTCTAGGTTGAGCCGCAAGTCCACCTTGCGCAGGCTGGCGAACGTCTGTTCCAGGTCCTCGATGTGGGTCCTTGCCTCCCGAGTTTTTACCACTATGTCGTCAACTTAGGCCTCAGCGTTCCTCCCGAGCTGCTGGCCTAGAGCAATGTGCATGAGCCATTGGAAGGTCGCTCCGGTGTTACGCAACCCAAAGGGCATGCAAATGTAGCAGTACACCCCGCATGGTGTCAGGAAGGCCATCATCTCGACATCCTGCACCGCCATCCTGATTTGGTGATACCCTGAGAATGCGTCCAGGAAGCACAACAGGTCGCACTCGGCGGTGGAGTCGACGATCTAGTTGATGCGCGGTAGCAGAAAGGGATCTGGAGGGCACGCCTTGTTGAGGTTGGTGAAGTTGACGCACATGCGCTCCTTCCCCCCTTTCTTGGGCATGACGACCGGGTTCACCAGCCATTCCGAATACCGCACCTCGCGGATGACACCAGCTTCCTGCAGTTTGCGGGTCTCCTGGACAATGAAGGACTGCTTCTCTATGGACTGCCGCGGCGCCTTCTGCTTCACTGGGCGTACATTGGGGCACCCATTTAGGTGGTGCTCGATCACCCCCTTGGGACTCCAGCCAGGTCCTTGGGCTCCCGTGCGAATACCTCCTTGTTTGTGTGCAAGAAATCGACCAACGCCTTTTCTTGTTCTGGGGCGAGGTTGGCACCTATGGTGAAAGTGCCTCCTGATGCCCCATCTTGGTCGATCGGCTCCTGCTTCGTCTCGACCGGGTCTTGATAGAACAACTGCTTCTTTTTCGCCGACACAGCCCCTGAGGCCTCAGGAACCCCTCCCACTTCTGGCCATGTGGCAGCCGTGGCCTTGAAGGCGAGCTTGAGAGCCGCCAGCGCCTCCTTGCTGTCCCCGGCCACGGTGAGGATGCCGCTGCTTCCTGGCATCTTCATGAGGTTGTAGGCGGGGTGAGTTGCCGCCATGAACTTGGCCAAGGCCGGGTACCCGACGATGGCGTTGCAAGGGAGGCCGATGCGGGCGATGTCGAAATCGATGAGTTCTGTGCGGTAGT
Organism: Triticum dicoccoides; assembly: GCF_002162155.2. Classification (NCBI taxonomy): domain Eukaryota; kingdom Viridiplantae; phylum Streptophyta; class Magnoliopsida; order Poales; family Poaceae; genus Triticum; species Triticum dicoccoides. Next base: position 511,008,628 of record NC_041382.1, on the reverse strand, counting down.
TGTCGCGGGTGCCGAAAGTGACTGGGAGGCGGATCTGTCCCAAAGGGCTCGTGGAGCCGTCGATGACCCCGGAGAACGGTATGATGGGGCGGAGCCGGCCGTGTGATATGTGAAGCAAGCCAAAAGCTTCCATGGAGAGCACGTTGAGTCCGGCCCCGCCGTCGATGAGAGTCTTGGTTACCGCCATGCTATAGATGGTGGGGGTGCAGAGCATCGGGAGCGCGCCTACGCCCGCGGTTGTCACAGGATGGTCTCTTGAGTCGAAGGTGAGGTCGGCCTCAGGTGCCGCCCATCCCGGAGGAGCTCCATGTCGCACGCATGCGGCACCTGCTTGACGAAAGAACTGCTTGATATGGCGGTCTGAGGGCGGCGCCTGAGAACCGTCGAGGAGGGCTGCGATGGCGTGGGGCGTCGGTGCCGTGAAGTGCATGATGAAGAGGCCGCGCAGCTCCTCCCAGGAGGCCATAGAAGATTCCTGCAGACTGGGAAGCCAGGCACACGGTACGTCAGTGAGGGCCATGGGGAGCCAGTTTGCCGTGACCTTGTCGTCGCCGCCTTGCGCCCAGACGGCCTCCTCATACGCCTGAAGGAAGCCCGTCAGGTCCACCGCGTCGTCATATTGGGGCGGCAGGTCTGGCCTGAACTTGGGTGGCCACCACACTCGCCGCAAAGCAGGGGTGAAGGCCTTGAGGCAATCAGTGCCTCCGCGCACGCTGGGCGATCCAGGCGGAGGGGCGGCGCTTGCCATGGAAGCCGGATGAAGAGATGGAGCGGGCAAAGAGACGTGCGGATGGAAAGACGGAGCTTCGGCGCACCCCTACCTGGCGCGTCAAATGTCGGATTCGGGGTTCTGCAGACCCTTGAGAGGTTCGAACACTGGGGTGCGTACGAAGAACTCCCTCTTCCCAACCTCCCTGCCCAACTATTCCACAGCCTAGCTCGACGAACCCGACGGACAAAGGACACATCAGTTTATCCTGGTTCGGGCCACCTTGTAGTGTAATACCCTACTCCAGTTTTGTGGTGGATTGCCTCGTGGGGCTGAGGATGAACTAGTACAGTGGATGAACAACCTCAGGAAGTGAGGTGCTCTTGAGATCGATGAGCTAGTGAGGGGGTCAGGGTGGATGGATCCGATCCCGTCCATGGTGGTGGCTAAGTCCTATTTATAGTGGCCTTGGTCCTCTTCCCAAATGTAGGCGGGAAGGGATCCCATAACGGCCAAATTCAAAGGGAGACAACTAGTACAAGTTATCCTGACAAAAGTAGTCTTCGCCTACAAAGGCTCTGGTGGTGACGCTGCAGTGGGCTCCGTGGTGACCTCCGCCCTGTCGTCCTGGTGGTCTTGGTCTCGTTGCACTGATATGGAAATCTTTGCTTGATTCCTCGAGACGCCACGCCTGCACTTGCCTCCTTGGCACCAAAGGGGAAACTGGCATACTACGCCCGCTGGCGCCCGCCTGGCCTTGGTCGTCATGGCTCACGTCACATGAACCTCGTGAGGTGCACCTTACATTGATATCTCCGCTCCTCGGGAGCCAGCCTAGTGAGGCCGCCCCCCCAGGGAGGTCTTCGTGTCGTCCGCCTCGCGAGGCTTGGCCCCTCGCGAGGGTCTTGGGTTGTTGTTGCTGAAACTGGGCCGTACCAGTCCGCCGATGGAGCCACGCCGCGGGCCGCAGGCAGGCAAGTCTGGGTACCCCCGTTCCTAGGACGCCGACATGCTACTGTTGTGAGCAAGTTCACCGGTGACTGAAAGCCAGACACTTGGAAGATTACCGAGTGGCAGTGCAGATTGGTGGAGGTAATGATGATGTGGCCATGAAGCATCTCCCCCTGATGCTTGAAGGCTCAGCCAGAGCCTGGTTGAATCAGTTGGCTCCTAGAAGCATTTTCTGTTGGGAAGACTTGGCCCGAGTGTTTATCAAGACATTCGAAGGCACGTGCAAGCAACGTGCTGGGCTGACTAAATTGCTGCATTGTGTCCATAAGCCAAGTGAAACTTTGAGAGATTTTATCCAGAGATGGACCGCCCTTCACCATGTAGTGTAGAATGTGTCAGAGCATCAGGCAGTCTGCGTCTTCAAAGAGGGCGTAAGATACAGAGAGCTTATCCTAAAATTTGGTTGTTCTGGAGATATGTCTCTGAGCAGAATGATGGAAATAGCCACTCGGTATGCAAACGGCGAAGATGAAGACCAACTCCGCAATGGCAAGGGGAAACCAGTCGACTGGGACACCAGAGGTGGAAACACCAGTCAGAAGCAAAAACATAAAGAGCTAAGCCTGCAGGTCCTGCCGAAGCCGCAGTTCTGAATGCATAAGGAAAGTTTAAGGGAAAGCCTAAGGAGCCTTGGGTGCCCAAAAAGGTGAAAGATCAGTCATTCCAGTACGTCCTGGATTTGCCGTGTCATATCCACATGAAGAAGGATGAAGAGGGAAACCTGATTCTGCCCAAACATACCACTCGACAATGTCAACTCCTGATTCAGCAGTTCCGAGGAGGTTAGCGCAGTGAGAAAGACTCTGATAAGGATGAAGAGAAAGAATAAGATGATGGTTACCCTAAGGTCAATGCTACCTTGGTGATTTTTGTTCATGTCGAGAGCAAAAGTCAACTGAAGTCATTAACAGAGAAGTGAACATGGTTGCTCCGGCAACTACGATGTACTTGAAGTCGTCGAAAACTCCCATTACATTCGACCAGTCAGATCACCTAGCGCACGTTGCTACCCCCGGGCGACAAGCATTGGTGGTCAACCCAGTCGTTGGGGGCACCCGACTGACTAATGTCCTTATGGATGGTGGCAGTGGTATGAACATTCTGTATCCTGAGACCCTCCAAATGATGGGCATTCCGATGTCCAAACTCAATGAGAGAAGCATGTAGTTCCACGGTGTCATCGATTGGAAGAAGGTAAAGTCACTCGGACAGATTGCTCTTGATGTATTTTTCGGTGATTCCAAGAATTTCCGCAAGGAGAAGTTGACGTTTGAGGTAGCGGATTTCCACTGTGTCTATCATGCTATTCTGAGCAGGCCCACATATGCTTGTTTCATGACCCGTCCATGTTACGTATATCTTAAGTTGAAGATGCCCGGGCCCAGAGGTGTGATCACAGTCACAGGAAATAGACAAAGAGCAGAGGAGTGCCTCCAGAATGGCTCCAAAATTGCTGATGAGAAAATGGTGGTGGTGGAGCTGGAAGAATACATGAAAAATGACGATCCGAGTGATTTGTTGCGAGCCAAGAAGCCTGCTTCAGAGTCAGCATTTCAGTCGGACGGCGACACGAAGCTAGTCCACATTCACCCGGAAGACCCTGATGACCCACAAGTATAGGGGATCTATCGTAGTCCTTTTGATAAATAAGAGTGTCGAACCCAACGAGGAGCAGAAGGAAATGATAAGGTGTTTTCAGTAAGGTATTCTCTGCAAGCACTGAAATTGTCGGTAACAGATAGTTTTGTGATAAGGTAATTTGTAACGGGTAACAAGTAATAAAAGTAAATAAGGTGCAACAAGATGGCCCAATCCTTTTTGTAGCAAAGGACAAGCCTGGACAAACTCTTATATAAAGGAAAGCGCTCCCGAGGACACATGGGAATTATCGTCAAGCTAGTTTTCATCACGTTCATATAATTTGCGTTTGGTACTTTGATAATTTGATATGTGGGTGGACCGGTGCTTGGGTACTGCCCTTCCTTGAACAAGCATCCCACTTATGATTAACCCCTATTGTAAGCATCCGCAACTACAACATAAGTATTAAGGTAAACCTAACCATAGCATGAAACATATGGATCCAAATCAGCCCCTTACGAAGCAACGCATAAACTAGGGTTTAAGCTTCTGTCACTCTAGCAACCCATCATCTACTTATTACTCCCCAATGCCTTCCTCTAGGACCAAACAATGGTGAAGTGTCATGTAGTCTACGTTCACATGACACCACTAGAGGAAAGACAACATACATCTCATCAAAATATCAAACGAATACCAAATTCACATGACTACTTAGAGCAAGACTTCTCCCATGTCCTCAGGAACAAATGTAACTACTCACAAATCATATTCATGTTCATAATCAGAGGGGTATTAATATGCATAATGTATCTGAACATATGATCTTCCACCGAATAAACCAACTAGGATTAACTACAAACAGTAATCAACACTACTAGCAACCCACAGGTACCAATATGAGGGTTTGGGACAAAGATTGGATACAAGAGATGAACTAGGTTTTGAGATGAGATGGCGCTAGTGAAGATGTTGATGGAGATTGACCCCCTCCCGATGAGAGGATCGATGGTGATGACGTTGGTGATGATTTTCCCGGCAGAACAGCTTCGCCGGAGCCCTAGATTGGTTCCGCCAAGGTTCAGCCTCGTGGTGGCAGAGTTTCATCTCGTGAGCTAGCTTATCATTTTTCCTCGATGAAAGACCTCATATAGCAGAAGGTGGGCATCAGAGGGCTGCCAGGGGGACCATGAGGCAGGGGGCGCGCCCAGGGGGGTAGGGCGCGCCCCCACCCTCGTGGATGGTGGGTGGCCCCCCCTCTGGTACTTCTTTCGCCCAATATTTTTTATATATTCTGAAACTTGTTCCCGTGAAGTTTTAGGACTTTTGGAGTTGTGCAGAATAAGTCTATAATATTTGCTCTTTTTCCAGCCCAGAATTCCAGTTGGCGGCATTCTCCCTCTTCAGGTAAACCTTGTAAAATAAGAGAGAATAGGCATAAGTATTGTGACATAATGTGTAATAACAGCCCATAATGCTATAAATATAGATACAAAAGCATGATGCAAAATGGACGTATCAACTCCCCCAAGCTTAGACCTCGCTTGTCCTCAAGCAAAAGCCGATATCGATAAATATGTCCACATGTTTAGAGGTGTCGATAAAAATAAAATACGAACATGAGGGCATCATGATCATTCTTATAACGGCAAGATATATAAATATTGTCATATGATTTTTTATGCTAAAGTAACAATTCATTCAGAATTTCAAGTATGAATCATAAACTTCATTGAGAACCAACAAACTATAATCTCAGTCATTGAAGCAATTGGAATTTATCATAACATAAGAAAGGGTCAATATAAGAGCTTTTCAGCAAGTCTACATACTCAACCATCATTTAGTCTTTCACAATTGCTAACACTCACACAATATTTATGGTTATGATGTTTTAGTCGGACACAGAGAAAGATAGGGGCTTATACTTTTTGCCTCCCAACATTTTACCTCAAGGGTAATGTCAACAATAATAGCTCATGAAAACTTACATCCAATTAGCTATATATATCAGGATCTTTCCAACACATTGTGCTTGGCAAAGGATAAAATGTAAAAAAGGAAAGGTGAAGATCACCATAACTCTTGTATGAAGTATAAGACAAGAATAAAAGATAGGCCCTTCGTAGAGGGATGCAGAGGTTGTCATGTGCTTTTATGATTGGATGCACAAAATCTTAATGCAAAAGAACGTCACTTTATATAGCCACTTGTGATATGGACCTTTATTATGCAGTCCGTCGCTTTTATTTCTTCCACATCACAAGATCGTATAAAGCATATTTTCTCCACACTAATAAATCATACATATTTAGGGAGCAATTTTTATTGCTTGAAACGATGACAACTTATTGGAAGAATCTTACTCAATCCATAGGTAGATATGGTGGACTCTCATGGCAAAATTAGGTTTAAGGATATTTGGAAGCACAAGTAGTATCTCTACTTGGTGCAAAGAATTTGGCTAGCATGAGAGGGAAAGGCAAGATCAACATGTTGGATGATCCATAATAATATAATTTATCTCAGATGTAATAAAACATAACCCATTACTTTGTCTTCCTTGTCCAACGTCAACTCTTTAGCATGTCATATTTTAATGAGTGCTCACAATCATAAAAGATGTCCAAGATAGTATATTTATATGTGAAACCTATCTTTCTTTATTACTTCCTATTAATTGCAACGATGACCAAACCTATGTTTGTCAACTCTCAACAACTTCTATTCATCATACACTTTATATGTGAAGTCATTACTCTCCATAAGATCCATATGATCTCTTTATTTCTTTTTATTCTTTCTCTTTTATTTTATTCCCTCAAGATCATAGCAAGATAATCAAGCCCTTGACTCAACATTAATCTTTATTATATAGCTCAAGGAATTGATTACAAAGGAGGATCATAAAGCAAAACTCAAAACTAGATCATACTAAAAGTTTATTCTACTAGATCAAGATATTACCAAAAGGATCGAACTAAGAAAAAGGTAAAGATAAAAGTGTGATGGTGATACGATACCGGGGCACTCCCCCAAGCTTGGCAGTTGTCAAGGGGAGTGCCCATACCCATGTGTTTATGTTTCCTTCTTCGGGGGTGGTGATGTGATATTCTTGGCGATGATGCCCCTTGGGATACGATTTTATTCCTCGAGCTTATTGACTTGCTGCTTGAGGTCCATTATTTCCTTACGGAGCTTGCCCGTGATGACTAAAGCTCCTTTCACCCAAGGATGTTGCATAGCTGCGGGAGAGCAAGTAACACTCTTTTTTCATATTTTCATAAGGAAGAAACCTAACATTGGAAGGGATGACCGAGTTTGGAATGGATGAGCTCTATAGTTCCCCCATCGTGAATCTAGCTCGGAGATGAGAAGTAACTTCTTCATCCTCCTCCATGGCATCTATTCTTTTCAAGTCGGCCTCCATCTCTTCCTCAGTTGATGGCCCAAAGTGGTCATCATAGCTATTTTCTATTGGCCCCGGTGTTGGATGAGACACCCGACTCTCCCTGACTGACTCTTGAGAGGACATCTTGCTCTATATCTTGCAGCAGAAACAACTCGAAACAAAAACACAGGATATTTGTGTGATACGGTGGTCAAAACCTTCGGGAGATAATATAATGAATTTTTACCGACCAAAAGAAGTACCGTGCAAGAAAACGGAGTCCGGAGAGCACACGAGGTGCCCATGAGGCAGGAGGGCGTGCCTAGGGGGGGTAGGGCGCACCCTCCACCCTCGTGGATGCCTCGTGTCCTGCCGGGACTACTTCTTATTTTCCTATTTTCTTAACTATTCCAAAACGGAGAAAAAATGCTATTAGAATTGTTTTGGACTCGGTTTACTTACCGTACCACATACCCATTCCTTTTCGGAGTCTAAAACGTTCTGGAAAGTGTCCCTTATGTATTCCTCCGAGATTACGATTTCAATAACATTAGTTTCAACATTTATAGGATTACCTGAGATATAATGTTTGATTCTTTGACTGTTCACCACCCTCGGATTTGTGCCTTCGAAGTTGTTGATTTTTATGGCACCGGAACGATAGACCTCCTCGATGACGTAAGGACCTTCCCATTTAGAGAGGAGTTGTTTTGCAGAAAATCTTAAACGAGAGTTGTATAATAATACATAATCACCTATGTTAAACTCATGTTTTTGTATCCTTTTATCATGCCATATTTTAACTTTTTCTTTAAATAGTTTGGCATTCTCATAGGCCCGGGTTCTCCGTTCATCAAGTGAGCTAATGTCAAAAAACCTCTTCTCACCAGCAAGCTTGAAATCATAATTGAGCTCTTTAATGGCTCAATATGCCTTATGTTCTAGTTCGAGAGGTAAGTGACATGCTTTTCCATAAACCATCTTATACGGAGACATACCCATAGTATTCTTATATGTAGTTCTATATGCCCATAATGCATCATCAAGATTCTTGGACCAATTCTTCCTAGATCTATTAACAGTCTTTTGCAAAATTAATTTAAGCTCTCTATAGTTCTACTTGACCACTAGACTGTGGATGATATGGAGATGCAATTCTATGATTAACATCATACTTAGCAAGCATTTTACGAAAAGTACCATGAATAAAATGTGAACCACCATCAGTCATTAAGTATCTAGGGACTCCAAACCTCGGAAAAATAACTTCTTTAAGCATCTTAATAGAGGTGTTATGATCAGCACTACTAGTTGGAATAGCTTCTACCCACTTAGTAACATAATCAACAGCAACTAAAATATGAGTATACCCATTAGAGGAAGGAAATGGTCCCATATAATCAAAGCCCAAAACATCAAATGGTTCAATAACAAGTGAATAATTCATAGGAATTTCTTGACATCTACTGATATTACCAATTCTTTGACATTCATCACAAGACAAGACAAACTTACAGGCGTCTTTGAAAAGAGTAGGCTAATAAAAACCGGATTGCAATACCTTATGTGCAGTTCTATCTCCAGCATGGTGTCCTCCATAAGCCTCAGAGTGACACTTGCATATGATCTGCTCCTGTTCATGCTCAGGTACACAACATCTAATGACACCATCTACTCCTTCTTTATACAGGTGTGGGTCATCCCAAAAGTAATGTCTTAAATCATAGAAGAACTTTTTATTTTGTTGGTATGTGAAACTAGGTAGTATAAATTTAGCAACAATATAATTAGCATAATCAGCATACCATGGAGCAGTACGAGAAGCATTTATGACAACCAATTGTTCATCAGGAAAGCTATCATCAATAGGTAGTGGGTCATCAAGAACATTCTCTAACCTAGACAAGTCGTCTGCAACTGGGTTCTCAGCTCCCTTTCTATCAATAATATGCAAATCAAATTCTTGTAGCAAGAGAACCCATCTAATAAGTCCAGGTTTAGCATCTTTCTTTTCCATAAGATATTTAATAGCAGCATGATCAATGTGAATAATTACTTTAGAATCAACAATATAATGTCTGAACTTACCACAAGCAAATACAACTGCTAAAAACTCTTTTTCAGTAGTAGCATAATTTCTCTGGGCACTGTCTAGAGTCTTACTAGCATATTGGATAACATTTAATTTCTTATCAACTCTTTGTCCTAGAACAGCCCCTACAGCATAATGACTAGCATCACACATAATTTCAAATGATAAATTCCAATCAGGAGGCTGAACAATAGGTGCAGAAATCAAAGCTTTCTTAAGTATTTCAAATGCTTCTACACAATCATCATCAAAGACAAAAGGAACATCTTTTTGTAAGAGATTAGTTAGAGGCCTAGAAATTTTTGAGAAGTCCTTAATGAACCTCCTATAAAAACGGCATGACCAAGGAAACTTCTTATACCTTTAATGTCCTTAGGACACGACATCTTTTCAATAGCATCAACCTTAGCTTTATCAACTTCAATACCTCTTTCAAAAAATTTATGCCCCAAGGCAATACCTTCATTAACCATAAAGTGGCACTTCTCCCAATTCAAGACAAGATTAGTTTCTTCACATCTCTGCAAAGCTCGATCAAGGTTGCTTAAGCAATCATCAAAAGAAGTTCCATAACCGGAGAAATCATCCATGAAAACGTCAACAATCTTTTCACAAAAGTCAGAGAATATAGCAGTCATACATCTTTGAAAGGTAGAAGGTGCATTGCATAAACCAAAAGGCATACGTCTATAAGCAAATGTACCAAAAGGGCAAGTAAAAGTTGTCTTTTATTGATCCTCTTTTGACACAGGTATTTGAGAGAAACCAGAATAACCATCTAGAAAGCAAAAATGTGTGTGTTTGGATAATCTTTCTATCATTTGATCAATAAAAGGTAAAGGGTAATGATCCTTTTTAGTGGGTTTATTTAATTTGCGGAAATCAATTACCATTCTATAACATGTAACAATTCTTTGTGGGATCAGTTCATCTTTATCATTAGGAACAACAGTAATACCTCCCTTCTTAGGGACACAATGGACATGACTTACCCACTGACTATCAGCAACGGGAAAAATTATACCTGCCTCCAGAAGCTTTAGTATTTCTTTTCTTACCACTTCTTTCATCTCAGAATTTAACCGTCGTTGGTGATCAACAACCGGTTTCATGTCTTTCTCCAATTTTATTTTGTGCTGGCATAGAGTGGGACTAATGCCCTTAAGATCATCAAGAGTATATCCAATAGCAGCATGGTGCTTCTTCAGAGTTTTCAATAATTTCTTTTCTTCATGCTCTAAAAGGTTAGCACTAATAATAACAGGATATATCTCTTTCTCAACAAGATAAGCATATTTAAGAGTATCAGGTAAAGGTTTAAGCTCAAACATGGGATCACCCTTGGGTGGAGGAGGATCCCCTAGAATTTGAATAGGCGGGTTGTGTTTCAAAATAGGTCCCTGTTTAAAGAATACTTCATCTATTTCCCTTCTTTCATTCATAAACATATCATTTTCATGGTCGAGCAAATATTGTTCTAAAGGATCATTAGGAGGCATGGCAATAGAAGAAAGACCAATAATTTCATCTTTACTAGGAAATTCCTTATCATGGGGTTGTCTATGAAATTTAGCAAAATTAAACTCATGAGACATTTCCCCTAAACCAACAGAAACAATATCCTTATTGTAGTCTATCTTAGCATTAACAGTATTCAAGAAGGGTCTACAAAATATAATGGGACAAAATTTATCTTTTGGGGAACCAAGAACAAGAAAATCAGCAGGATATTTAACTTTCCCACACAAGACTTCAACATCTCTAACAATCCCAACTGGTGAAATAGTGTCTCTATTGGCAAGCTTAATTGTAACATCAATTTCCTCTATTTCAGCAGGTGCAATATCATGCATAATTTCTTTATGTAAGGAATGAGGTATTGCACTTGCACTAGCACCCATATCACATAAGCTATGATAGCAATGATCTCCTATTTTAACAAAAATAACAAGCATACCTACAACAGGTCTATGTTTATTTTTAGTATCGGGTCTAGCAATTCTAGCAGCTTCATCACAGAAGTAAATAACATGCCCATCAATATTGTCGGCCAAGAGATCTTTAACCATAGCAACACTATGTTCAACTTTAATTTGCTTAGAGGGAGTGTGTGTTCTAGTATTACTCTTACAAACCATAGTTGAAGCTTTAGCATGATCCTTTATTCTAACAGGGAAAGGTGGTTTCTCAATATAAGCAGTAGGAACAACAGAATCATTATAAGTGATAGTGTTTTCTTCAACTTTAATAGGTGCACCTACTTTTACTTCAATGGGAGGATTATATTTAAACCACTTCTCCTTAGGGATATCAACATGAGTGGCAAATGATTCACATAAAGAAGCTACTATCTCAGAGTCAAGTCCATATTTAGTGCTAAATTCACGGAAAGCATCGGTATCCATAAAAGATTTAACACAATCAAACTTGGGTGTTATACCTGACTCCTTACCTTCGTAGAGATCCCAATCTTCAGAGTAGTGTTTAATTCTCTCCAATTAATCCAATTTGAATTCAATAGTATTCATCATAAAAGAGCTAGTACAAGAAGTATCGAGCATGGAGCGATTATCGAGAGAAAGCCGAGCATAAATTTTTTGAATAACAATTTCTCTAGAGAGCTCGTGATTGGGGCATGAATATAACATTAACTTAAGCCTCCCCCAAGCTTGAGCGATGCTTTATCCTTCATGAGGCCAAAAATTATATATATAATTACGATCACGATGAACAAGATGCATAGGATAAAACTTCCGATGACATTCCAATTTCAATCGGTTGTAGTTCCATGATCCCATATCATCACATAGCCTAAACCATGTCAATGCATTTCCCTTCAAATATAAAGGGAATACCTTCATCTTGATAACATCCTCAGGCATACCTGCAAGCTTAAATAATCCACAAACTTCATTCACATAGATTAGGTGTAAATCAAGATGTAATGTTCCATCTCCTGTAAAAGGATTAGCTAGAAGTTTCTCTATCATACCCGAAGGAGTTTCAAAGTAAACATTTTTATTAGGTTTAATAGGTTGAGGAGCAACTCTTTGCGCTACTGGTCGGGGTGAAGATACCGCGAACAAGCCCCTCAAAGGATTATGTTCCATAGTAACAAGTGACAGTAAATTTCAGCACACTATATAAAATTTTCCTTACCCAATTCCACCTACCAAAGGCGCTTCACTCCCCGGCAACAATGCCAGAAAAGAGTCTTGATTACCCACAAGTATAGGGGATCTATCATAGTCCTTTCGATAAATAAGAGTGTCGAACCCAACGAGGAGCATAAGGAAATGATAAGCAGTTTTCAGTATGGTATTCTCTGCAAGCACTAAAATTGTTGGTAACAGATAGTTTTGTGATAAGGTAATTTGTAACGGGTAACAAGTAATAAAAGTAAATAAGGTGCAGCAAGATGGCCCAATCCTTTTTGTAGCAAAGGACAAGCCTGGACAAGCTCTTATATCAAGGAAAGTGCTCCCGAGGACACATGGGAATTATCGTCAAGCTAGTTTTCATCACGTTCATATAATTCACGTTCGGTACTTTGATAATTTGATATGTGGGTGGACCGGTGCTTGGGTACTGCCCTTCCTTGGACAAGCATCCCACTTATGATTAACTCCTATTGCAAGCATCCGCAACTACGATATAAGTATTAAGGTAAACTTAACCATAGCATGAAACATATGGATCCAAATCAGGCCCTTACGAAGCAACGCATAAATTAGGGTTTAAGCTTCTGTCGCTCTAGCAACCCATCATCTACTTATTACTCCCCAATGCCTTCCTCTAGGCCCAATAAATGGTGAAGTGTCATGTAGTCGACGTTCACACGACACCACTAGAGGAAAGACAACATACATCTCATCAAAATATCGAACGAATACCAAATTCACATGACTACTTATAGCAAGACTTCTCCCATGTCCTCAGGAACAAACGTAACTACTCAGAAATCATATTCATGTTCATAATCAGAGGAGTATTAATATGCAAAAAGGATCTAAACATATGATCTTCCACCGAATAAACCAACTAGCATCAACTACAAAGAGTAATCGACACTACTAGCAACTCATAGGTAGCAATCTGAGGCTTTGGGAGAAAGATTGGATACAAGAGATGAACTAGGGTTTCATATGAGATGGTGCTGGTGAAGATGTTGATGGATATTGACCCCCTCCCGATGAGAGGACCGATGGTGATGACGTTGGTGATGATTTCCTCGGCAGAACAGCTCCGCTGGAGCCCTAGATTGGTTCCGCCAAGGTTCCGCCTCGTGGCGGCAGAGTTTCATCTCGTGAGCTAGCTTATCATTTTTTTCCTCAGTGAAATACCTCATATAGCAGAAGATGGGCATCAGAGGGCTTCCAAGGGGCCCACGAGGCAGGGGGCGCGCCCAGGGGGGTAGGGCGCTCCCCCACCCTTGTGGATGGTGGGTGGCCCCCCTCTATTACTTCTTTCGCCCAATATTTTTTATATATTCTGAAACTTGTTCCCGTGAAGTTTCAGGACTTTTGGAGTTGTGTAGAATAGGTCTCTAATATTTGCTCCTTTTCAAGCTGCCGGCATTCTCCCTCTTCATGTAAACCTTGTAAAATAAGAGAGAATAGGCATAAGTATTGTGACATAATGTGTAATAACAACCCATAATGCAATAAATATAGATATAAAAGCATGATGCAAAATGGACGTATCAGACCCCTCTACTGCTGCGACCCACATTTCAACGACACTCGACAGCAAATAGGAAGAAGCGCTCATCCAGTTCCTCTGTGAGAACTGGGACATCTTCGCATGAAAACCATCAGACATGCCAGGTGTACCCAGGGGGCTGCCTGAGAACCATTTGCGTGTCGACCCAAAAGCAAAACCTGTCAAAGAGCATCTCAATCGGTCCGCCGTGGAAAAGAGGAAGGTGATTGGCGAGGAGGTGGCTCGGCTCCTGTCAGCTGAGTTCATCCGCGAGATATACCACTCTGAGTGGCTCGCCAACATCGTCATGGTCCCCAGGAAAGTTGATTCACTTCGTATGTGTATCAATTTCAAGCATATCAATCAGGCCTGCCCGAAAGATCATTTCCTCCCCCGCATTGATCAGATTGTCGACTCGACTATGGGGTGTGAGCGTTTGTCATTTCTAGATGCATACTCCGGGCACCATTAGACCCGACTGTATGGGCCAGATGAAATAAAAATGGCCTTCATCACCCCATTCATGTGTTTTTGCTATGTCACCATGCCTTTTGGTCTTAAGCATGCTGGCGCCACATTCATGCGCATGATTCAGAAGTGCTTGCTCACTCAGATCAGTCGGAACATGGAAGCATACAAGGATGATATCATGGTCAAGTCACGCAAAGGTTCCGACCGGCTGACTAACCTCGCTAAAACCTTTGCCAATCTAAGGAGATATGACATCAAGCTTAATCCGTCCAAGGGCACATTTGGAGTCCCAGGAGGAAAGTTACTCGGTTTTCTCGTTTCAGAACAAGGGATCAATGCAAACCTAGAAAAGATCGGGGCAATTCTCTGAACGAAACGCCATGTGTGTGCATGACGTTCAGAAGCTCACAGGTTGTCTGGCTGCATTAAGTCGATTCAATTGTCATATTGGTGAAAAGGCATTACCTCTTAACCAACTGATGAAAAAGTCTGATACATTCGAGTGGACTCCTGAAGCCGAAGCAGCGTTTGTAGAGCTCAAAGCCCCGCTTTCCACCCAGCCGGTGCTTTCTGCTCCGATCAGCAAAGAGCCTCTGTTGTTGTATATTGTAGCCACTAGACAGGTTGTCAGCACAGTGCTCACAGTCAAGCGAGAAGAAGGCAAGGCTTACAAAGTCCAGCACCTAGTGTATTACATTTGTAAGGTCTTGACTTCGTGCAAGCAAAGATATCCACATTATTAGAAGCTTGTCTATGGAATTTACTTGACTGTGAAGAAAGTTGCACATTACTTCGGAGACCAATCGATTTCAGTCGCTAGTGATGCTCCGTTGTCTGAGATTTTGAACAATCAAAATGCAATCGGCCGAGTGGCGAAATGGGCGATTGAACTTCTTCCTCTAGATATCAAGTTTGAAGCAAAGAAGGCAATCAAATCTCAAGCAATCGTGGATTTCCCAGCCAAGTGGATTGAACAGCAGCAACCGACTCAAGTTCACTCGGAACACTGGACCATGTTCTTTGATGGTTCCAAGATGTTAAACGGTTCTGGTGCTGGAGTAGTCCTGGTGTCCCCAAGAGGTGACAAACTCAGTTATGCTCTCCAGATTCACTTTGATTCCTCCAACAATGAAGCTAAATATGAAGCACTTCTTTACGGGTTGTGTATGGACATTTCACTCGGCGTCCGTCGCCTGATGGTATACGGCAACTCAGACTTGGTGGTTAATCAAGTGATGAAGGAATGTGATGTCTGGAGTCCTGCCATGACGGGATACTGCAATGCAGTAAGGAAGTTGGAAAAGAAGTTTGAAGGGTTGGAGCTCCACCATGTTCCGCGACTCAAGAATCAAGCAGCTGATGACCTGGCAAAGATAGGTTCCACTCAGAAACCTATTCCCAGTAATGTGTTCTTAGAGCACCTCTATACCTCAACAGTGCAAGAAGATCCCTTTACAGAGGAGCCCCCGCAACCAATAAGTTCTGCCAACCCGATTGAAGTCGAGGTGCCAGCAGTTATCGACCTAATCATGGACGTTTTGGTAATCACACCCAACTGGACAGTACCATATATTGCATATCTGCTCAGGCAGAAGCTCCCAGAGGATGAGGTTGAAGCTCATCAGATCGTCCGCAGATCCAAAGCCTTCACAGTAATAAGCGGATAACTTTTCAGAGAAAGTGTTACTGGCGTGGCTCAGTGGTGTATCTCCCCGGAAGAGGGTCGACTGATCTTGAATGAGATTCACTTGGGGACCTATGGTCACCATGCGTCCTCTCGAACCATCGTGGCCAAAGCATACCGAGCAGGATTCTACTGGCCGCAAGCAAATGAAATGGTGAAAGAGATCATCGAGAAGTGTGAAGGTTGCCAGTTTTACTCGTACATGTCCCACAAGCCTGCGTCGGTTTTGTATACTATTCCACTCGTCTAGCCTTTTGCTGTGTGGGGGCTAGACATGGTTGGGCCGTTAAGAACCGGCAGAAGTGGTTTCACTCATCTGCTTGTTGCAGTTGACAAGTTCACTAAGTGGATTGAAGCAAAACCTATCAAGAAATTAGACCCAAGCACTGCCATAAGTTTC
The DNA here is from genome assembly GCF_002162155.2 of Triticum dicoccoides. Taxonomy (NCBI): domain Eukaryota; kingdom Viridiplantae; phylum Streptophyta; class Magnoliopsida; order Poales; family Poaceae; genus Triticum; species Triticum dicoccoides. The sequence goes on along the minus strand of NC_041382.1, from coordinate 510,992,588 downwards.
ATCAAAGAGTTGGTGTTCCGATATGGAGTTCCACATAGCATCATCATAGACAACAACTCAAACTTTGATTCTGATGAGTTCAAGGTGTTCTGCGCTTCCCAAGGCACTCGGGTCGACTTCGCATCTGTTGCACACCCACAGTCGAATGGGCAAGCCGAAAGAGCAAATGGTTTAATACTCCGAGGGCTGAAACCCCGATTGATGCGAGACCTCAAGCATGCAGCTGGAGCTTGGGTGACTGAGTTGCCATCTGTTCTGTGTGGGTTTGAGGACAACTACCAACCGATCGGCCGATCGAACCCCTTTCTTCATGGTATACGGAGCTGAAGCAGTACTTCTGAGTGACTTCCTCCACAATGCACCTCTAGTGGAACTTTTCGGAGAAGCCGAGGCAGAGCAAGTGCATCAGGATGTTGTTGCTCTTCTGGAGGAAGAGCGTGAGATGGCTTTGATCCGGTCGACCATTTACCAGCAAGAACTTCGTCGATTCCACGCCCAAAACGTCAGAGTTCGAGCATTCAGGAAGGAGACCTTGTGTTCCGAGTGGATCATAAATGGCCTCACAAGCTCACTCTAGCTTGGTAAGGCCCCTTCATCATCACCAAGGTGCTCCACAATGGGGCATATCACCTTTACAATGTAGCCAAGAAAATGGACGAGCTGCCCTCTTGGAACGCGGATATGCTCGGCCGCTCTTATACTTAAACACTTGGGTCGTCGAGATGTAATAAGAGTACTTTCAGATTCTTTATCAAAGACATGATTCTTGCAGTCTCATAATGATTGTTCTCGCATAAACATACTTTCAAATCCCCCAGTGGGTGGCTTAGTCGCGAACCTGTTTCGCCTATGTTTCAAAAATGACTTTGAGTAGAGAGCAATCCTCCCACTCGGGGGCTTAGCTGTGATCCCGTACTCGCCTAAGTTACAAAAAAAACTCCGAGTGGAGAACAATCCTCCCACTCGGGGGCTTAGCTGTGAACCAGTTTTGCCTAAGTTTCAAAAACAACTCCGAATGGAGAGCAATCCTCCCACTCGGGGGCTTAGCTACGAAACAGATTCGCCTAGGTTTC